>NC_084573.2:4542500-4582500 GCF_033978685.3 Nerophis lumbriciformis
TATATTTTATCTTAGAGCACATCCGCATCCCTATTCACCTAGGCAACCCCAGGAAATGTATATAATTCGGCATTATTTCGGCCAGTCGGCTTATAAAATCAGAGCCGATCAGTTTACGTTCACGCGCAGGTATAACGCGGCGCACTCCCGTCTCATCTGCTGGTGCGCGAGCCCGGTAATTAGACAGCTTTGTCAAATCAAGGAGTACAAAAGACGCCAGCGCAGAGTGGAAAAAGGTTTAGTTCATTACAGAAAACCCAGAGTTGTGCCAAAAGTATGTAAGATTTAATATTTCTCTTCGTGGGTGTGGCGCACCTGTTGCGCTGGTGAGATGGGAGGGGGGGTTGTGTGCATGTAGCGTGCTTAGTCTGGAGGCTAAATACACACAGTGTGTTATGTAACTGTTGTTTAGTGTTGATATTCTTTGCTTAGTTTGATAAATGTTGGAGCAGTTTGCTTCATCAGGAGGGTGAAGTCGCTCAATTTAAAGTGTTGGATTTAACTGTGTTGGATCATTGGCTGCTGGTGAGGGCATAGAAAAAGGGGCATTTTTCTACCAGTAGACAGCGTTTAAGATTGAGTGTTTCACTGCTAAATTAATAATATATTTATATTGAATATGGATTTTAAATATGTATCTAAATACGTGGTTAATTGGTTAGGTATTTATGTATTTGCATATTGGGTTTTCTGTTGCATTTATCTATTGTGTTTCTGGGTTTAAATGTATTTTATATGTATCTTGGTGCATTTATGTTGAGACAATTTATTTAAAATCTGTTTTAACTTAAAGGGAAAAGATGTGTCCATTTTCTTGCACTTGTTTAATGGTTAAGAGTTTGATAGCCTAATTAATAGTTGTAAATTATGGGATTGATAATTGATTGATTTTTTACAGCATGTTAATCTTGTGGTGTTTTGTCCTTAAAGGTTTTTCACCTACTAAAGAAGCTAAAGGCTACTAAAGACAGCTAATGACAGCTAAAGAAACTAAAGTCTACTAACACTGCTAAAGACTGCTAAAAAGACTAAAGAAGAAAAAAGAAGCTGTTTCTTCGTTGGAAAAACTGTTGCAAACTAAAGGAAAATAAAAGGAAAAAGTAACTACGGTCTGGTCTTTTGAGTGAAATCCAGAAGCCACATTCAGCATTGGTACATCCCTTGAAGTGTGGGATAAGCACAGCGAAAAAAGCAAAACACTTGACAGTTGTTGTATGCCCACTGTGTCGAGCGGAAATGGCCTATCATAGCAGCACAACGGCTATGAAGGAACATTTGAAAAGAAAACACCCGACAGCGTTCTTGCCATCACCATCAACTAGTCAATCGTCCGCGTGAGTATACGTTGTCATCATTACACAAAATCATGAATGTGTCATTTGTATCTGCGTTGTAAATTCATAAACTAAAACACTGTTTCGCTCTGAGAGGCGCGTTTGGCATGCCTGTTCAGTGTTTACAAAGACGCGCTCCTCTTTAACGCTAACGTTAATTAGTTGTGCAAATACCTTTTACAACATTAACAGTTACATATACTATGTACAAACGAACAATTAACTTTCACTTTAATCATAATATCATTGTTGTGTTATTAAGCAAAATAAGCAATACTTTTCTTTTGTTGAAATGTTTACACTGTTACAGAATATTTTGTTTTGCACTTTTTTGTATTGGATGTTTATCTTTATTTTTGCACATTTTAAAGCAAAATAAGCAATACTTTTACTTTAGAAATGCGTATACTATTGCAGAATATTAAGATTTGCACTGGATGTTTACTTTTATATTTGCACATTAAAAAGCAAATAAGCTACTTTTAATTTTGTTAAATGTTAAAATTTTTAAATGTTTACATTGTTACAGAATATTTTGTCATGTTGTTGTCAATGTTGACTGAGTGGCCATACTTTTTTTTTTTTGTAAATAAAAGCCATGCCTTTTGAAAAAACTGGCCTACATTTATTTTTTCATCTTCCTTTTAAATTAAAAAATAATCGGTAAAAGGAAAAATAATCTATAGATTAATCGAAAAAATAATCTATAGATTAACCGATTAATCGAAAAAAATAATCTATAGATTAATCGATAGAAAAATAATTGTTAGCTGCAGCCTTACACTATAGTAAAGAAAAAGATTTGGTTCTTTTATTCGAATCCCTGGGAAAGAATCCCGTGTCACAGGAAATGTCCTGTGGCACGTCACGGGAAATGACGTAGCTCAGTCATTGGGCGGCAGATACAGAAGCAGCAACGACAATGGACCAGGAAAAAACCCTCCAAGGACATGGCTTCACTTTACTAAGAAATACGACGAGGAAACGGCTATCTGCAATTATTGCCAGGCTTCGCTTTCCTGTAAAGGGAGCAGTACAACAAACATGTTGTTCAGGCCGTACATAACCTGAAGGTTAGAGAAACAGCGACAGAGATGACGAAGCACGCCCCTCTTCCTCTGCTTCAACCTGCAGTCCTAGTGATAGTACCGGTGAGTAACTAACGTTAACTGTTGCCGGTTCATTTCCATATCTGCTCACTTGTAGCCTTTAGGCTAAAATAACGTTACCGAATATGTCAACCAGGACTGCAGTAATGTTAGCTAGACTAACGTTACCTAAGCATAGTCAGTGGCTAACGGTAACGGTATCTTGTAGCCTACACCACTCCAGAGTTTGCAGGTCTGTCTAATAAATAATACAAATGAATGCAGGATTTTCCCTGCATATATTTTTCTTAGGTGGCCCAATTAAAGGGGCACTAACAGTCAATATTTATTTATTAAATTAAATTTTTTTCTTCAAAAATATAAGTGAAGGCTGCCAAAAGTGAGTTTTTGTTCAACCAAGTATTGTGTTTTTTTCCCCATATACAACAACCTACCTGGATTCGATAAGAGAATCGATAAGGAATCGGTTCGATAAAAGCAGGGGTTCTCACACTTTTTCTGCAGGCGAGCTACTTTTCAATTGATCAAGTCGTGGGGATCTACCTCATTCATATATATCATTTATATTTACCGTACTTATTTATGAAATATATGTTTTTGTTAACAAGTTAAAGGTGTTTAATGATAATACAAGCATGTTTAACACATATAGTTAATATTGTTAATAAATTAAAGGTGTTTAATGAAAATACAAGTATGTTTAATACATATAGTTAATATTGTTAACAAGTTAAAGGTGTTTAATGATAATGCAAGCATGTTTAACACATATAGTTAATATTGTTAATAAATTAAAGGTGTTTAATGAAAATACAAGTATGTTTAATACATATGGTTAATATTGTTAACAAGTTAAAGATGTTTAGTGATAATGCAAGCCTGTTTAACACATAGTTAATATTGTTAATAAGTTAAAGGTGCTTAAAGATAATGCAAACATGTTTAACACATATAGTTAATATTGTTAACAAGTTAAAGATGTTTAGTTATAATGCAAGCATGTTTAACACATATAGTTAATATTGTTAATAAGTTAAAGGTGTTTAAAGATAATGCAAACATGTTTAACACATATAGTTAATATTATTAATAGGTTAAAGATGTTTAGTGATAATGCAAGCATGTTTAACACATATAGTTAATATTGTTAACAAGTTAAGGTGTTTAAAGATAATACAGGCATGTTTAACACATATAGATTCCTTTCTTTCATGAAGACAAGAATATAAGTTGGTGTATTACCTGACTGTGATGACTTGCATTGATAGGAATCAGACAGTGGTGCTAAAAACGTCCGCATTTTCGAATGGAGGAGAAAAAAAGTCCTCCTTTCTGTCCAATACCACATGAAAGTGGTTGGTTTTTGGCATCTTATTTATCCAGCTTCCGTACTCCTTTGTATACACTTTACAAGAAATACATTGTTGGCAAACTCCGTAGCTTGCCAGCTTTCTGAGACTCTTATTTTGGTAGCGCAGGCAGGATGAAGCAGCGCTTTTATTGTGCAACTGTGCAGTCGGTCTTTGGAGTTTTGACGACAGGTACGGCGCCAGAGTCTGTTGAAATAAAGTGTTTCTCGCCTTCCAGTCGGTAATTTTAATGAGCTGGCGGCAGCCAGCGTCATCTCAGAAGACCCTCGGGTGCCGTGAATGTCAATCAAGTGACGAAAGTGACGTCATAGTGAAGATTTATGATCGCTCATTTTTAGGACTATTTTTTTAATGCCTGGCTGGTGATCGACTGACACACCCTCCGAGATCGACCGGTAGCTCGCGATCGACGTAATGAGCACCCCTGGTTTAAACGGCACCGTATAATAATCATCAAAAACGCACGAGAGACAAGAACTTCGCACATAAGGCTGTGAGCGCACCTGTTTTTATTAGCACACACAAATCAGCACAATCAACCACGGACGCAGTTCAGCTGTGCGTGTTAGCCTTCAATAATGAAAACAGGCGTTTAGGAAATAAAAGACCATTAAGGCCAAACGCAATACTTGAGGGCACATCTTAAAGGGGAACATTATCACAATTTCAGAAGGGTTAAAACCATTAAAAATCAGTTCCCAGTGGCTTATTTTATTTTTCGAAGTTTTTTTTAAAATTTTACCCATCACGCAATATCCCTAAAAAAAGCTTCAAAGTGCCTTATTTTAACCATCGTTATATACACCCGTCCATTTTCCTGTGACGTCACATAGTGATGCCAACACAAACAAACATGGCGGCTAGAACAGCAAGCTATAGCGACATTAGCTCGGATTCAGACTCGGATTTCAGCGGCTTAAGCGATTCAACAGATTACGCATGTATTGAAACGGATGGTTGTAGTGTGGAGGCAGGTAGCAAAAACGAAATTGAAGAAGAAACTGAAGCTATTGAGCCATATCGGTTTGAACCGTATGCAAGCGAAACCGACGAAAACGACACGACAGCCAGCGACACGGGAGAAAGCGAGGACGAATTCGGCGATCGCCTTCTAACCAACGATTGGTATGTGTTTGTTTGGCATTAAAGGAAACTAACAACTATGAACTAGGTTTACAGCATATGAAATACATTTGGCAACAACATGCACTTTGAGAGTGCAGACAGCCCAATTTTCATCAATTAATATATTCTGTAGACATACCCTATATTCGATAGAATACTCGATTACTAAAATATTCGATAGCTGCATCTTGAGAGATATCCACTTGGGAAAAAGGTGACAAATTGGGCAAATTGCAAACTTCTCTTTTGGAGTTAGTATGAAGTCAGGCAAGATTATTTTATAAATATCTCCGCCATGCCTCTGTGGATCGATTGAACATTTTCAGGACTTATGCAGATCCCAAACAAAGAAAAACAGGGACCAATATGTAAGAAGAGTGACTTTTGTGCAATAACCCACCTCTTTACAGTTGTATTATTGCAGCCTCATTTAATCAGAATCAGAATCAGAAATATTAGCTGTGCGTGTCAGCCTTCAATAATGAAAACAGGCGTTTAGGAAATAAAAGACAATTAGGCCAAACTCAAAAATTGAGGGCACATCTTAACATGTATATCCATCCATCCATCTTCTTCCGCTTATCCGAGGTCGGGTCGCGGGGGCAGCAGCCTAAGCAGGGAAGCCCAAACTTCCCTCTCCCCAGCCACTTCGTCCAGCTCCTCCCGGGGGATCCCGAGGCGTTCCCAGGCCAGCCGGGAGACATAGTCTTCCCAACGTGTCCTGGGTCTTCCCCGTGGCCTCCTACCGGTCGTACGTGCCCTAAACACCTCCCTAGGGAGGCGTTCGGGTGGCATCCTGACCAGATGCCCAAACCACCTCATCTGGCTCCTCTCGATGTGGAGGAGCAGCGGCTTTACTTTGAGCTCCCCCCGGATGACAGAGCTTCTCACCCTATCTCTAAGGGAGAGCCCCGCCACCCGGCGGAGGAAACTCATTTCGGCCGCTTGTACCCGTGATCTTGTCCTTTCGGTCATAACCCAAAGCTCATGACCATAGGTGAGGATGGGAACGTAGATCGACCGGTAAATTGAGAGCTTTGCCTTCCGGCTCAGCTCCTTTTTCACCACAACGGATCGATACAGCGTCCGCATTACTGAAGATGCCGCACCGATCCGCCTGTCGATCTCACGATCCACTCTTCCCTCACTCGTGAACAAGACTCCGAGGTACTTGAACTCCTCCACTTGGGGCAGGGTCTCCTCCCCAACCCGGAGATGGCACTCCACCCTTTTCCGGGCGAGAACCATGGACTCGGACTTGGAGGTGCTGATTCTCATCCCAGTCGCTTCACACTCGGCTGCGAACCGATCCAGCGAGAGCTGAAGATCCTGGCCAGATGAAGCCATCAGGACCACATCATCTGCAAAAAGCAGAGACCTAATCCTGCAGCCACCAAACCAGATCCCCTCAACGCCTTGACTGCGCCTAGAAATTCTGTCCATAAAGGTTATGAACAGAATCGGTGACAAAGGGCAGCCTTGGCGGAGTCCAACCCTCACTGGAAACGTGTCCGACTTACTGCCGGCAATGCGGACCAAGCTGTGGCACTGATCATACAGGGAGCGGACCGCCAAAATCAGACAGTCCGATACCCCATACTCTCTGAGCACTCCCCACAGGACTTCCCGAGGGACACGGTCGAATGCCTTCTCCAAGTCCACAGAGCACATGTAGACTGGTTGGGCAAACTCCCATGCACCCTCAAGGACCCTGCCGAGAGTATAGAGCTGGTCCACAGTTCCACGACCAGGACGAAAACCACACTGTTCCTCCTGAATCCGAGGTTCCACTATCCGGCGTAGCCTCCTGAATAGACTTTACCGGGAAGGCTGAGGAGTGTGATCCCACGATAGTTAGAACACACCCTCCGGTTCCCCTTCTTAAAGAGAGGAACCATCGCCCCGGTCTGCCAATCCAGAGGTACCGCCCCCGATGTCCACGCGATGCTGCAGAGTCTTGTCAACCAAGACAGCCCCACAGCATCCAGAGCCTTAAGGAACTCCGGGCGGATCTCATCCACATGTATTAACATGTATAATTAAACCTTAATTAAGCAAAAACATGATTTATTCGATTACTCGATCCGGATATTCGATAGAATACTCGATTACTAAAATATTCAATAGCTGCAGCTCTAATTCAAACTATTCTTACATTCTGTCAGCATTTCAGTTCAACTTCACACGCAATTCCTTCTGGAATTGCCTCATCTAGTTTAGATTTGACTTCCGATACAAGGTGGGCTCTGTGAAGGCTGATTAATCTCACATGGCGTCTCTCTCAGAGGAAGTGTGCACTACAGTAAGGTGGGTACAGTAGGGTGTGTATGCGTGTAATGCTGTCACCTTGACCGCAAAGCTGCATTTCCCGCTGCGGACCGTCTCCTCGTCCGTCTGCCACTGGTGCGGCCGGCTGGACTCCGGCACGTAGATGTCTTTCTTCCGCCGGAAGCTCTGCCGTAGCTTGTTCATCGCGGAGCTCCCTGCGGGGTGTTGAAGTGAGCCGTTAGTGGAGGTGCAGCAACACGGCGTGTGAGGGTAAAACAAGACTGAGGAATGAGTCAAACTGTATTTTCCCTTGTCTCACAATCAAGTGATGTCTGACTCACTGGGAGGAACAATTGTCTGTCTGCAGGACTTTGATGGCACACCATCATATTAAACAACCGATCAATTAATAGTGAGCTGCCAGGTAGTTTTTCCTTATTCACAGAAAACAAGCAGTGTTTTATTGGACTACTAAAAATCATTATGGTAGTATTATGGAAAATGTTATATTTGTACTATTACTTATTTCCTTGTGGTGAAACTATTTTGGTGACATATAGGGATGATGTTCGAACCCGGTTCTCCCGGTTGTTCGATAAGAAAATAACCGATTCCATGGACACGAATACCTTTTTGAGAACCGGTTCCCGTTATCGAGGTCACTATAGTAAAGAAAAAGAGTTGGTTCTTTATTCGAATCCCAGGAAATGCCCTGTGGGACGGCAATGTTATGCCCATTTGATTGTAGACTCTTACTGACACCTGGTGGCGATATGAAAATACTACGCGTCATTAGTTTGGGCACTTCCGGGTTGGCGACGTCAGTTCAGTTCATGAGACAATTGAGAAGTAGACTGTCAAGACTGGGTCCGGGGTGTGTGCTTTTCCAGGATGCAACGGAAAGTTGGCACGGGCGAGACGGGAATTAAGGTACATGATTTATTTATTAACTATAAATACAAAAAAAAGGATCAAACAAAAGGCGCTCACAGTGGCGGAGAATAAACTATAAACAATTAAGCAAAAACTTGCAAACTATGGCTTGAATAAAGAAAACTTACTTGGCATGGACAAAAAAGGAGCAGCGTGAACATGGACATGAAAAAATGGACAGAGCATAAATGTGGTGTGAGGTCGTCAGGACGAACAACAGAAAATCAATGAACTTAAATACTATGGACATGATTAACAACAGGTGCGTGACTCAAAACAGGTGCGTGACATGACAGGTGAAACTAATGGGTAACTATGGTGACAAAACAAAACAAAAGTGCACAAAAAGTCCAAAAATAAAACCTGATCACACAGACATGACATAGACAAGTTGTGTTAGTTCTTACAAGCCTTGGAAAAGATAAGTGTGTAAGTGAACTGTTTAACTTGTTTATGTAACTCAATATTAAGGTGGAAAGTGGTTAAGTTTGATAATAAGATGTTTATTGAAAAACAATTTTTGTGCACTGTTTCAATTGATGTTTTGATGCCAGTCGTGTATTTCCACCATCGAAATAGTTTCAACACTCAGAAGTATTTGTTTGATGATAGTACTGTATATTTGTGTTAAGCTAATATTTACATATTGTGTATTACATTTCAGTATGTTAATTGAATCACATAGCTTATACATTTGTCATTGTGTGTATTTCAGTTAAAAAAAACAAAAACAAAAAACAATCCAGTGCAAGACAAAAGTAAAGATAGGAAAAGACAAAGCAAGATCAACAACAATAAAGAGCCTAAATGGATTCATCTGCTTTGGAACTTTATCTTGGATTGTTTGTTAGCTGTCTGCTTGTGTGTGTAGTTAGTATGTTCCAATAGCAGCAGAAGTGCACTTTTTGGAGAGCTGTGTTATTTTCAGTTTTGTGCCCAAGGGACTGATTTTATTTAACACTATATTATTATTTATACACCTATAGTGATCACAGAGACAGGTTGTTTTTGTGTTACTGTATATATTTGTTTTTCTGAAAAATCCCACTTAATATACTTTGGGTAACAACAGTCAATATTTTTTTTTTTTTTTTTTTTAGGGGGGTAACAGTCAATATTTATTTATTTATTTCATTTTATTTTTTTCTTATAAAATAAAAGTGGGCTTTTGTCATACTTGCCAACCTTGAGACCTCCGATTTCAGGCGGTGGGGGGAGGGGGGGCGTGGCTGGGGGAGGGGGGTGGTTGGGGGCGTGGTTAAGAGGGGAGGAGTATATTTACAGCTAGAATTCACTAAGTCAAGTATTTCATATTATATATATATATATATATATATATATATATATATATATATATATATATATATATATATATACATATATATGTATATACATATATGTATATACATATATATATATATATATATATATATATATATATATATATATATATATATATATATATACATATATATGTATATACATACATATACATATATATGTATATACATATATATATATATATATATATATATATATATATATATACAAGAAATACTTGACTTTCAGTGAATTCTAGCTATAAATATATATTTATTTTATTATATATATATATATATATACTTGACTTTCAGTGAATTCTAGCTATAAATATATATATTCTAGCTATAAATATTTATTTTATTATATATATATATATATATATATATATATATATATATATATATATATATATATATATATAAAATAAAATATTATATATATATATATATATATAATAAAATAAATATATATTTATAGCTAGAATTAACTGAAAGTCAAGTATTTCTTGTATATATATATATATATATGTATGTATGTATGTATGTATGTATGTATGTATATATATATATATATATGTATGTATGTATGTATATATATGTATGTATGTATATATATATATATATATATAAAAATAAATACTTGAATTTCAGTGTTCATTTATTTACACATATACACACAGATAACACTCATCTACTCATTGTTGAGTTAAGGGTTGAATTGTCCATCCTTGTTCTATTCTCTGTCACTATTTTTCTAACCATGCTGATGATGCATTGCTGTGTGGCACGCACAAAAGTGCTTTCATCAAATGCACTAGATGGCAGTATTGTCCTGTTTAAGAGTGTCACAACATTGCTGTTTACGGCAGACAAACTGCTTTACGGTAGACGTGACTGCTGCTGTTGTGTGTTGTTGCCGCGCTGGGTCTGGGAGGACGTTAATGAAACTGCCTAACAATAAACCCACATAAGAAACCAAGAACTCGCCCTCTATCATTCTACAGTTATAACGTGATTGGGCAGGTACGCTGTTTATATTGTGGGAAAGCGGACTCAGGTCCGCATGTACCTGAGTCCGCCTGAATTTCGGGAGATTTTCGGGAGAAAATTTGTCCCGGGAGGTTTTCGGGAGAGGCGCTGAATTTCGGGAGTCTCCCGGAAAATCCGGGAGGGTTGGCAAGTATGGCTTTTGTTAAACAAAATATTGTGTTTTTTTTCCATATACAACAACCTATCTGGATTCGATAAGAGAATCGATAAGGAATCGGTTCGATAAGAGGATTCGATAATGGGCTCAAACTCGATCATTTCTTATCAAACATCATCCCTAGTGACATAATATGTTTTTTCACCCTGACATATTGCAATGACATGTAATCAGTCTGATGAACAAAAGGTACATAGAAGTTTGTTATGAATTTTTCGGGAGGCGGAGCTTCCGCGAAAAACCGTGCACTCTGGAACCGATCGATTGGTATTCAGGTCAGTTAACACAAGGAGTCACATAATGTGTGGCTAACTTGATCAATACAAAGTTAACAATCTAACAGGGTAACATTTATCTAAGATTGCTCACCAAAAGTGTCACTGGAAGTATTTTCTGTTGTATAGAACGCCAAGTTTAAACTCCATGTAACAATATCAAGGTTACTTTAATGGTAATCTTTATCATCCATGTGCCCAAAAAGTACTTAAATGCACTGAAATGTTTAATCAAAGATTTATATAAAAAATAACAATAAAATAAAATAAACACACAACCTACTCTCTTGGCAGAAGAAACGTTAAATATTGCCCTGGCTTCTTAAAGGGAAACTGCACCTTTTTTTAATTAATTTGTTTTATTTGTATTTTATATCTTTTTTTAGGAATGTTGCCTATCACTTCCTGTTTACTTCCCTGTATTAAACAATCCTCTATAGAAAGTGTGTACAAATTACAGCCAAGACGTCATTTGATTCATCTTCAACACCCGACTGTCTCTGGATGCTGCAGGTTTGCTGCCATCTTGTGGGCAATGTGAGTAAATCAGATCAATGTACTTTAGCACAGCATTAACTTATATGACACAATCCAAAACAACCTTCCTTAGTCATGGTAATGGGAAAAAGGAACTAACATAAAGATCAACACACATGATCACTGAGTGGATATCCTGAAAAACGTCCAAACACCATGATCAAAATTCTAAATTACACCCGTTTAAATCTATTACAGTGCATGATGGGAAAACTGTAAAACACTCTCCGCACTTATCAGTTTTTGCCGCATTTTTGCTGCTTGGTATTTTCTGATTGATTACATGACGTTCCACCAGTGCACAAAGCAAGGTCCATGAAGACATGGATGACAGAGTCTGCTGTGGGTGAACTTGACTGGCCTGCACAGAGTCCTGACCTGAACCCCATAGAACACTTTTGGGATGAATTAGAACGGAGACAAAACTTTACGGAGGTTGTCACAGAAGTAAACTTTCACATACTCTTAATACCCAATTATATTAATGATGTATCCACTATATTAATATAATACATACAGTGTAAATGAACGGACACATACAGTTGATAGATAATTGCCGTAGCCAATCAGATCACCAGTTGTTGTCAGTAAGGCCTTCTAGCTGGCCTCACCTTGAACGTCCTGTGATTGGATACTCACTCACTGGTTTGAGCCACGGCGGTGCTATGCAGATCGGCAGAGCCACACCGTTAGCGCATGAATTTAATGTAAACGAACAGACCACATAGAGTTGATAGACAGTTGCGATAGCCAATCAGATCACAAGTTGTTGACAGTAGCCTATCTAGGTAGCCATTATGTTAAACGAGACTGTGATTGGATACTCTCTTGTCAAACATACATATACACATACTGTACATATACATTCACTGTACAAACATACATATATACATACATGTACATATACATTCACTGTACAAACATACATATACACATACATATACATTCACTGTACAAACACATACACATACTGTACATATACATTCACTGTACAAACATACATATACACATACATGTACATATACATTCACTGTACAAACATACATATACACATACATATACATTCACTGTACAAACACATGTACACATACAAATACATTCACTGTACAAACATATACACATTCTGTACATATACAAGTACATATACATACATACACTCATGCACATAATCACGTTTCATCAAACATAAATTAACTTTGTTGCCCTAGGGTAAACTGGGTAACACATGGCACACTGACAAAGCTTAACCTATTGTTGATATAACAATCTACAAGGTTAATATAGGTTGCCTCTCTTTCTTCCCCTCCTTTTTTCTGCATTCTTTTGTATCTCTAGTTATCATGACGTATATGTATTGTTGCATTTGAACAACTGTATTGTTGGTAATAAAGGTAAATTATTGGTATTGTTCATTATCAATAGTGCTATTTCTATTGGTATTTGTATTGCTGTAGTGTAATAATGCTCATTGTCATTTCTGTATTATTATTTACTTCGCTAACTGCTTCTTTGCTATCACTTTTACCATCATATTTGCTGATGTTGCTCTATTGTTGTTATTGTTGTGTTTGCTGTTGTTGTTTTTGTCTCTCTGTCTAATCCCCCTCTTGTCCCCACAATTTCCCCCTCTGTCTTCTTTTTTCTCTCTTTCTATCCCCTCCTGCTCCGGCCCGGCTGCACCAAATGATTTGTTTACATTGTGACGCCGGTGAGCTACGGTGCGTAGTGAAGCATGTTTAGTTATTCCTCGCCCTGCAGTGATAATGATACTTGTACGAAACTTACTTTATTTGTCGCCATGGAGACAAGGATTAAAGCTAGCCATGTCTTAAAGCACCTCTTCCTGAGGGTGTTTCAATGTTATAACTTCATCTTTATCGTTTATTTTTAAGCCAAAATGCGTCCGTACTCCCTTTTCTGTCTACACACTGTCTGCTTGTAAGTACTCTGTGTGTGTGCACTGCCGAATATGCTCCTTTACTCGTGAAAACAACAATGACACTGTCATGTCTGTGTGATCATGTTTTTGTTTTGGTCGTGTTCGTTTTGGGTTTTGGACTTTTTGTGCACTTTTGTTTTGTCACCATAGCAACCATTAGTTTTCACCTGTCACGTCACGCACCTGTTTCACGTTTTGAGTCCATAGTATTTAAGTTCATTCTTTTCAGTTTGTCGTGCTGACGACCTCCACATTTATGCTCTGTCCATTCTTTCCATGTCCATTCTTCATGCAACTATTTTTGTCCAAGCCAAGTAAGTTTTTGTTCCATGTTTATAGTCTTTTTGGTTTCATAGTTTATTCTCCGCCACTGTGCGCGCTTTTCGTTTATTCCTTTTTTTGATAATAATAAATAAATCATGTACCTTCATTCCCGTCTCGCCCGAGCCAACTTTCCGTTGCATCCCGGAAAAGCTAACACCCAAGACCAAGTCTTGACAGACACGTGACGACGACGGGGGGGCGGTACGTTTTAGAGGCGGTATAGTACCGAAAATGATTCATTAGTATTGCGGTACTATACCAATACCAGTATACCATACGATCCTAGTTGGCACTAAAATGCCAATAGAGCCAATTAAAAACATGCGATCCAAAAATAAGTGAGAGGTGCTGGGGGAGCAGAACTCACTGAGCTGTAGCATTCCAGCATTTTGCTAATTTTGGAGATGTGAGTGGATTAGAGCGCTTTAATCCAGCAGGATTGAGTGTCTCCACACCTAAGTACTAGCACAGAACAAGGCATGATAAAAGCCGACAGTTGTTTGAGGTCAGCGCTCTTATCTTTCCTGGCCAGACTTCAGTCTTTCACAAAGAAGCTTCCAGCGCTGACACAAACCTCTCACCATGGAGGAGGCTTGGGGTTGACAAGAAGGCCCGAGTATTGGTATCAACAGATGTACAGTCCTGGTCAAAAGTTTACATACACTTGTAAAGAACATCATGTCATGGCTGTCTTGAGTTTATTTCTACAACTCTTATTTTTGTGTGATGTAGTGATTGGAGCACATACTTGTTGGTCACAAAAAACATTCATGAAGTTTGCTTCTTTTATGAATTTATTATGGGTCTACTGAAAATGTGACCAATCAAAAGTATACATACAGCAATGTTAATATTTGCTTACATGTCCCTTGGCAAGTTTACCTGCAATAAGGCGCTTTTGGTAGCCATCCACAAGCTTCTGCTTGAATTTTTGACCACTCCTCTTGACTAAATTGGTGCAGTTCAGCTTTATTTGTGTCATGACTTGGTCTTGGGTGTTAGCTTTTCCGGGATGCAACGGAAAGTTGGCTCGGGCGAGACAGGAATGTAAGTAAATTTTTATTTAACACTAGAACTACAAAAAAAGAAGTAAACAAAAGGCGCGCACAATGGCGGAGAACAAACTATGAAACCAAACACTTGAACAAAGGCAGAAACTATGAACAACAAAAAACACTAACTGTGTCTTAATAAACAAAAACTTACTTGGCATGGAACCGGCATGAAAAAAGAGCAGCAAGGATCATAAGGGTGTGGAGAGTGTGCAGAGCATAAATGTGGGGATGTCGTCAGAAGGACAAACTGAAAAGAATGAACTTAAATACTATGGACATGATTAGTGAAAGCAGGTGCGTGACTCAAAACGTGAAACAGGTGCGTGACGTGACAGGTGAAAACTAATGGTTGCTATGGTGACAAAACAAAAGTGCACAAAAAGTCCAAAAGCCAAAACGAACATGACCAAAACAAAAACATGATCACACAGACATGACAATTTGTTGTTTTTCTGACATGGACAGCATTGTCCACACGTTTAAAGGGGAACATTATCACAATTTCAGAAGGGTTAAAACCATTAAAAATCAGTTCCCAGTGGCTTATTTTATTTTTCGAAGTTTTTTTCAAAATTTTACCCATCACGCAATATCCCTAAAAAAAGCTTCAAAGTGCCTGATTTTAACCATCGTTATATACACCCGTCCATTTTCCTGTGACGTCACATAGTGAAGCCAACACAAACAAACATGGCGCATAGAACAGCAAGCTATAGCGACATTAGCTCGGATTCAGACTCGGATTTCAGCGGCTTAAGCGATTCAACAGATTACGCATGTATTGAAACGGATGGTTGTAGTGTGGAGGCAGGTAGCGAAAACCAAATTGAAGAAGAAACTGAAGCTATTGAGCCATATCGGTTTGAACCGTATGCAAGCGAAACCGACCAAAACGACACGACAGCCAGCGACACGGGAGAAAGCGAGGACGAATTCGGCGATCGCCTTCTAACCAACGATTGGTATGTGTTTGTTTGGCATTAAAGGAAACTAACAACTATGAACTAGGTTTACAGCATATGAACATACTTGCCAACCTTGAGACCTCCGATTTCGGGAGGTGGGGGTGGGGGGCGTGGTGGGGCGTGGTTAAGAGGGGAGCAGTATATTGACAGCTAGAATTAACCAAGTCAAGTATTTCATACATATATGTATATATATATGTATATATCCTGAAAATATGCAAACAAAACTGTGTTTAGATAATTGATACTTCAAACTTGCATAAATAAATATTAAGGAATATAACATAACTTGGCTTCTGAGAGCTTCAAAATGTAATGAATAAAATGCTAAAGTTGTTGATAAACAAGCAATTATTTTAATAATTAAATATGGTCATTTTAAATGAATTATTATGATAATTTAAAATTAATTATTTCAAATATGTTTATTTTAATGTATAATTCTATGGCTGGATGTAATAAGGAGTCAGAAAAAATACAAATAAAAATACAATTAATTTTGATGTTTTTAGCAAAATATAGTAAACATTTATTTAGTTTTTTGTTTTTTTTTAACTAATAAATATATTTATTTTTAGGTAAGATAAACATAATAATACAATTTATCTCTAGTCTGGATGATTTAGTTCTTGTCACCCTGTTGTCCTCCCGTCCGGCTGTCCTCACTCAGGTCGCATGGAGCTGGAGGGGGCGTGGCCTCCAGCTCCGGCTGAAAATCGGGAGATTTTCGGGAGAATATTTGTCCCGGGAGGTTTTCGGGAGAGGCGCTGAATTTCGGGAGTCTCCCGTAAAATTCGGGAGGGTTGGCAAGTATGCATATGAAATACATTTGGCAACAACATGCACTTTGAGAGTGCAGACAGCCCAATTGTCATCATTTAATATATTCTGTAGACATACCCTCATCCACTATCTTTTCCTGAAAGCTGATCTGTCCAGTTTTGGAGTTGATGTCAGCAGGCCAGGGAAGCTAGGGTCGATATTCTTCTCTTGATCATCTTCGGGACGGTGTGAGCCAAGACATCTAGGGGGTTAAGCTCGCTCGTCTGCGGGAACAAACTGCCGCCATTGCTTGCCGTGCTACCGAGGTCCTTTGTCCCTGAATTGCTCACACACTCCGGCAGATTCAATGGGATTGTAAACTCAAGACAGCCATGACATGATGTTCTATACAAGTGTATGTACACTTTTGACCAGGACTGTATGTAGAGAAGACAGGATGTAAATACTGAGAGGTGCCAATGAATTGAAAGAAGAGGAAGGTCACACACCAACCAAGTCAACAATTGAAGACATCTTTCTCCCGGCATGTGGCGGAAGTGACAAAGTGCAATGTAGATGATATGACCACATGTTGGCCAACATCTATCCAGTTTAGACAATTTCAAGTGAGCCCTTTATGCAAAACCAACTCTTTTTAGTGTATTTGGGATCTCCGTAAGTCCCAACAACTTCAAATCAAACCATTTTTAGGGCCCGCATGGCCCATTGCATAAGGACTCCCAAAGGGAGTCCTTATACAATGGGACATAAGGACCTATTGAATTTGTAAGGTTTTATTCTTTATTCTTTATTCTTCCGCCGCCACATTAAACTGTAATTTGACCCACTTAACATGCTTCAAAACTCACCATATTTGACCCACACATCAGGACCTGCGAAAATTGCCTTTAAAAAAAAAAAAAACGAACCACAAAACTCAAAATTGCGCTCTAGCGCCCCCTAGGAAAAAAAAAACTAGACTGCCTGTAACTCCCACTAGTAAGGTCGGAGAGACATGAAACAAAAACCTCTATGTAGGCCTGACTTAGACCTTCATTTCAGAATAGTACATTGTCGGGCTAAAATCAACAGGAAGTTGGCAATTCCCCCTTCAAGACAAAAAAGTACTAAAAACAGTAACTTTTGCCTCTTTGAGCTGTAATTTGACCCCCTTAACACGCTTCAAAACTCACCAAACTGAACGCACACATCAGGACTGTCAAAAATTGCGATCTTATAAAAAAACCTAACCCCAAATCTCAAAAATTGCGCTCTAGCGGAATTTGTGAATAAAACGCAGAAAAAACTGCTCCTCGGAAGAAAAAAATGACAAAACTGCCTGTAACTTCCACTGGGAAGGTCGGAGAGACATGAAACAAAAACCTCTATGTAGGTCTGACTTAGACCTACATTTCATAATAGTACATTGTCGGGCTAAAATCAACAGGAAGTTGGCAATTCCCCCTTCAAGACAAAAAAGTACTAAAAGCAGTAACTTTTGCCTCTTTGAGCTGTAATTTGACCCCCTTAACACGCTTCAAAACTCACCAAACTGAACGCACACATCAGGACTGTCAAAAATTGCGATCTTATAAAAAAAACCTAACCCCAAATCTCAAAATTGCGCTTTTTGAATAAAAGGCAGAAAAAACTGCTCCTCGGAAGAAAAAAATGACAAAACTGCCTGTAACTCCCACTGGGAAGGTCGGAGAGACATGAAACAAAAACCTCTATGTAGGTCTAACTTAGACCTACATTTCATAAATTGACAACCCCCAGCAAAAATCAACAGGAAGTTGGCAATTCCCCCTTCAAGACAAAAAAGTACTAAAAACAGTAACTTTTGCCTCTTTGAGCTGTATTTTGACCCCCTTAACACGCTTCAAAACTCACCAAACTGAACGCACACATCAGGACTGTCAAAAATTGCGATCTTATAAAAAAAACTAACCCCAAATCTCAAAAATTGCGCTCTAGCGGAATTTTTGAATAAAACGCAGAAAAAACTGCTCCTCGGAAGAAAAAAATGACAAAACTGCCTGTAACTCCCACTGGGAAGGTCGGAGAGACATGAAACAAAAACCTCTATGTAGGTCTGACTTAGACCTACATTTCATAATAGTACATTGTCAGGCTAAAATCAACAGGAAGTTGGCAATTCCCCCTTCAAGACAAAAAAGTACTAAAAACAGTAACTTTTGCCTCTTTGAGCTGTAATTTGACCCCCTTAACACGCTTCAAAACTCACCAAACTGAACGCACACATCAGGACTGTCAAAAATTGCGATCTTATAAAAAAAACTAACCCCAAATCTCAAAAATTGCGCTCTAGCGGAATTTTTGAATAAAACGCAGAAAAAACTGCTCCTCGGAAGAAAAAAATGACAAAACTGCCTGTAACTCCCACTGGGAAGGTCGGAGAGACATGAAACAAAAACCTCTATGTAGGTCTGACTTAGACCTACATTTCATAATAGTACACTGTCAGGCTAAAATCAACAGGAAGTTGGCAATTCCCCCTTCAAGACAAAAAAGTACTAAAAACAGTAACTTTTGCCTCTTTGAGCTGTAATTTGACCCCCTTAACACGCTTCAAAACTCACCAAACTGAACGCACACATCAGGACTGTCAAAAATTGCGATCTTATAAAAGAACCTAACCCCAAATCTCAAAAATTGCGCTCTAGCGGAATTTGTGAATAAAACGCAGAAAAAACTGCTCCTCGGAAGAAAAAAATGACAAAACTGCCTGTAACTTCCACTGGGAAGGTCGGAGAGACATGAAACAAAAACCTCTATGTAGGTCTGACTTAGACCTACATTTCATAATAGTACATTGTCGGGCTAAAATCAACAGGAAGTTGGCAATTCCCCCTTCAAGACAAAAAAGTACTAAAAGCAGTAACTTTTGCCTCTTTGAGCTGTAATTTGACCCCCTTAACACGCTTCAAAACTCACCAAACTGAACGCACACATCAGGACTGTCAAAAATTGCGATCTTATAAAAAAAACCTAACCCCAAATCTCAAAATTGCGCTTTTTGAATAAAAGGCAGAAAAAACTGCTCCTCGGAAGAAAAAAATGACAAAACTGCCTGTAACTCCCACTGGGAAGGTCGGAGAGACATGAAACAAAAACCTCTATGTAGGTCTAACTTAGACCTACATTTCATAAATTGACAACCCCCAGCAAAAATCAACAGGAAGTTGGCAATTCCCCCTTCAAGACAAAAAAGTACTAAAAACAGTAACTTTTGCCTCTTTGAGCTGTATTTTGACCCCCTTAACACGCTTCAAAACTCACCAAACTGAACGCACACATCAGGACTGTCAAAAATTGCGATCTTATAAAAAAACCTAACCCCAAATCTCAAAATTGCGCTCTAGCGCAATTTTGAATAAAACGCAGAAAAAACTGCTCCTCGGAAGAAAAAAATGACAAAACTGCCTGTAACTCCCACTGGGAAGGTCAGAGAGACATGAAACAAAAACCGCTATGTGGGTCTGACTTAGACCTACATTTCATAATAGTACATTGTCGGGCTAAAATCAACAGGAAGTTGGCAATTCCCCCTTCAAGACAAAAAAGTACTAAAAACAGTAACTTTTGCCTCTTTGAGCTGTAATTTGACCCCCTTAACACTCTTCAAAACTCACTAAACTGAACGCACACATCAGGACTGTCAAAAATTGTGATCTTATGAAAAAACCTAACCCCAAATTTCGAATAAAACGCAGAAAAAACTGCTCCTCGGAAGAAAAAAATGACAAAACTGCCTGTAACTCCCACTGGGAAGGTCGGAGAGACATGAAACAAAAACCTTTATGTAGGTCTAACTTAGACCTACATTTCATAAATTGACAACCCCCAGCAAAAATCAACAGGAAGTTGGCAATTCCCCCTTCAAGACAAAAAGGTACTAAAAACAGTAACTTTTGCCTCTTTGAGCTGTAATTTGACCCCCTTAACACGCTTCAAAACTCACCAAACTGAACACACACATCAGGACTGTCAAAAATTGCGATCTTATAAAAAAACCTAACCCCAAATCTCAAAAATTGCGCTCTAGCGGAATTTTTGAATAAAACGCAGAAAAAACTGCTCCTCGGAAGACAAAAATGACAAAACTGCCTGTAACTCCCACTGGGAAGGTCGGAGAGACATGAAACAATAACCTCTATGTAGGTCTGACTTAGACCTACATTTCATAATAGTACATTGTCGGGCTAAAATCAACAGGAAGTTGGCAATTCCCCCTTCAAGACAAAAAAGTACTAAAAACAGTCACTTTTGCCTCTTTGAGCTGTAATTTGACCCCCTTAACACTCTTCAAAACTCACCAAACTGAATGCACACATCAGGACTGTCAAAAATTGCGATCTTATAAAAAAAACCTAACCCCAAATCTCAATAATTGCGCTCTAGCGGAATCTTTGAATAAAACGCAGAAAAAACTGCTCCTCTGAAGAAAAAAATGACAAAACTGCCTGTAACTCCCACTGGGAAGGTCGGAGAGACATGAAACAAAAACCTCTATGTAGGTCTGACGTAGACCTACATTTCATAATAGTACATTGTCAGGCTAAAATCAACAGGAAGTTGGCAATTCCCCCTTCAAGACAAAAAAGTACTAAAAACAGTAACTTTTGCCTCTTTGAGCTGTAATTTGACCCCCTTAACACGCTTCAAAACTCACCAAACTGAACGCACACATCAGGACTGGCAAAAATTGCGATCTTATAAAAAAACCTAACCCCAAAACTCAAAAATTGCGCTCTAGCGGAATTTTTGAATAAAACGCAGAAAAAACTGCTCCTCGGAAGAAAAAAATGACAAAACTGCCTGTAACTCCCACTGGGAAGGTCGGAGAGACATGAAACAAAAACCTCTATGTAGGTCTGACTTAGACCTACATTTCATAATAGTACACTGTCAGGCTAAAATCAACAGGAAGTTGGCAATTCCCCCTTCAAGACAAAAAAGTACTAAAAACAGTAACTTTTGCCTCTTTGAGCTGTAATTTGACCCCCTTAACACTCTTCAAAACTCACCAAACTGAACGCACACATCAGGACTGTCAAAAATTGCGATCTTATAAAAAAACCTAACCCCAAATCTCAAAAATTGCGCTCTAGCGGAATTTTTGAATAAAACGCAGAAAAAACTGCTCCTCGGAAGAAAAAAATGACAAAACTGCCTGTAACTCCCACTGGGAAGGTCAGAGAGACATGAAACAAAAACCTCTATGTAGGTCTGACTTAGACCTACATTTCATAATAGTACACTGTCAGGCTAAAATCAACAGGAAGTTGGCAATTCCCCCTTCAAGACAAAAAAGTACTAAAAACAGTCACTTTTGCCTCTTTGAGCTGTAATTTGACCCCCTTAACACGCTTCAAAACTCACCAAACTGAACGCACACATCAGGACTGTCAAAAATTGCGATCTTATAAAAAAACCTAACCCCAAATCTCAAAAATTGCGCTCTAGCGGAATTTTTGAATAAAACGCAGAAAAAACTGCTCATCGGAACAAAAAAATTACAAAAATGCTTGTAACTCCCACTGGGAAGGTCGGAGAGACATGAAACAAAAACCTCTATGTAGGTCTGACTTAGACCTACATTTCATAATAGTACATTGTCAGGCTAAAATTAACAGGAAGTTGGCAATTCCCCCTTCAAGACAAAAAAGTACTAAAAACAGTAACTTTTGCCTCTTTGAGCTGTAATTTGACCCCCTTAACACTCTTCAAAACTCACCAAACTGAACGCACACATCAGGACTGTCAAAAATTGCGATCTTATAAAAAAACCTAACCCCAAATCTCAAAATTGCGCTCTAGCGCAATTTTTGAATAAAACGCAGAAAAAACTGCTCCTCGGAAGAAAAAAATGACAAAACTGCCTGTAACTCCCACTGGGAAGGTCGGAGAGACATGAAACAAAAACCTCTATGTAGGTCTAACTTAGACCTACATTTCATAATAGTACATTGTCGGGCTAAAATCAACAGGAAGTTGGCAATTCCCCCTTCAAGACAAAAAAGTACTAAAAACAGTAACTTTTGCCTCTTTGAGCTGTAATTTGACCCCCTTAACACTCTTCAAAACTCACCAAACTGAATGCACACATCAGGACTGTCAAAAATTGCAATCTTATAAAAAAACCTAACCCCAAATCTCAAAAATTGCGCTCTAGCGGAATTTGTGAATAAAACGCTGAAAAAACTGCTCCTCGGAAGAAAAAAATGACAAAACTGCCTGTAACTCCCACTGGGAAGGTCGGAGAGACATGAAACAAAAACCTCTATGTAGGTCTAACTTAGACCTACATTTCATAAATTGACAACCCCCAGCAAAAATCAACAGGAAGTTGGCAATTCCCCCTTCAAGACAAAAAAGTACTAAAAACAGTAACTTTTGCCTCTTTGAGCTGTAATTTGACCCCCTTAACACTTCAAAACTCACCAAACTGAATGCACACATCAGGACTGTCAAAAATTGCAATCTTATAAACAAACCTAACCCCAAATCTCAAAAATTGGGCTAGAGCGCAATTTTTGAATAAAACGCAGAAAAAACTGCTCCTCGGAAGAAAAAAATGACAAAACTGCCTGTAACTCCCACTGGGAAGGTCGGAGAGACATGAAACGAAAACCTCTATGTAGGTCTAACTTAGACCTACATTTCATAAATTGACAACCCCCAGCAAAAATCAACAGGAAGTTTGCTATTCCCCCTTCAAAAAAAACGGTCACCTTTCTTCAAACATTATCTCCTCTGAGCGCGTTTGTTGTTTCGGCTTCAAACTAACACAGGAGAGAGATTGAACCCTTCTGATTAAAAGTTGGCGAAAGAGTTTTGATACCTGCTCCGGTTTTGATTTTATGACCCTTCAAAGAACCTCTGCGCTGATGCTGCTGTTTTTTCAAGATGGCTGCTTAAAAGCAGGCAGCACCAGCGTGCCCACACAATGCAGACAAGGTAGGTACACTAGACAAAAGTATTGGGACACTTATGACTACCACCGGACAAAAGTATTGGGACACTTATGACTACCACCGGACAAAAGTATTGGGACACTTAGGACGACAACTGGACAAAAGTATTGGGACACTTGGGACTACAACTTGACAAAAGTATTGGGACACTTATGACTACCACCGGACAAAAGTATTGGGACACTTAGGACGACAACTGGACAAAAGTATTGGGACACTTGGGACTACAACTTGACAAAAGTATTGGGAAACTTAGGACTACCACTGGACCAAAGTATTGGGACACTTACGCCGAAAACTGGACAAAAGTATTGGGACACTTGGGACTAAAACTTGACAAAAGTATTGGGACACTTAGGATGAAAACTGGACAAAAGTATTGGGACACTTAGGAATACAACTGGACATAAGTATTGGGACACTTACACTGGACAAAAGTATTGGGACACTTACACTGGACAAAAGTATTGGGACACTTAGGACTACAACTTGACAAAAGAAGGGGACACTTAGGACTAAAACTGGACAAAAGTTTTGGGACACTTAGGACTAAAACTGGACAAAAGTATTGGGACACTTATGACTAAAACTTGACAAAAGTATTGGGCCACTTGGGACTAAAACTTGACAAAAGTATTGGGACACTTAGGACTACCACTCGACAAAAGTATTGGGACGCTTACACTGGACAAAAGCATTGGGACACTTAGGACTAAAACTGGACAAAAATATTGGGACACTTAGGACTAAAACTTGACAAACTTATTGGGCCACTTGGGACTTAGACTTGACAAAAGTATTGGGACACTTAGGACTACCACTTATAAAAGTATTGGGACGCTTACACTGGACAAAAGTATTGGGACACTTGGGGCTACAACTGGACAAATGTATTGGTACACTTGGGATTAAAACTTGACAAAAGTATTGGGACACTTAGGACTAAAACTTGACATAAGTATTGGGAAACTTCGAACTACCACGGGACAAAAGTATTGGGACACTTAGGACTACAACTGGACAAAAGTATTGGGACACTTAGGACTAAAACTGGACTAAAGTTTTGGGACACTTCGACTACCACTAGACAAAAGTATTGGGACACTTAGGACTAAAACTGGACAAAAGTATTGGGACACTTAGGACTACCACTGGACAAAAGTATTGGGACACCTACACTGGACAAAAGTATTGGGACACTTAGGACTACAACTTGACAAAATTATTGGGACACTTAGGACTAAAACTGGACTAAAGTATTGGGACACTTAGGACTACAACTTGACAAAAGTATTGGGACACTTAGGACTAAAACTGGACACAAGTATTGGGACACTTAGGACTACCACCTACCAAATACGCGGGCCCGACCAACGCTGCTTGCAGCTTTAATATTGTATTTGTATTTGGTCATCAGTTCATGTAAACAGCACACATAGCAGATAAATATATCAACGTTTACATTTCCTGACCAAAAAGGTGGAGGATGAAGCTAAAAGTGTATTATACCTTTTCCACATTCACTCTGTACATGTCAAATAGAGAAAAGAAAAGATGTTGGGATAAAGAAACACAAGAAAGAACTATAGAGTATCTGTTAATATCATAGTACTTGATCACATGCATTTACCAATACATTAGTACCAATATTATTTTGGTACCGGTACTGGCACCAAAATGTATTTCGATACTTTTCTAAATAAAGGGGACCAGAAAAAATGTCATTATTGTCTTTATTTTTAACAAAAAAAACGTGTTTATTATTGTAATTTAGTCCTTAAATAAAATAGTGAACATACTAGACTAGTGGTCCTCAACCACCGGGCCACGGCCCAGTACCGGTCCACGGACCGATTGGTACCGGGCCGCACAAGAAATAAAAAAAGTTTATTTTTATTTTTTATTAAATCAACATAAAAAACACAATATATACATTATGTATCAATATAGATCAATACAGTCTGCAGGGGTACAGTCCGCACACAAGATTGTATTTCTTTATGGAAAATAATAATAAAATAAAATAAAATAAAATGTTATTGACCCTAACCCAGAATATTACACTGCCCATACCGATGCTCCTTCAAAGGCTGTGCTACTGGCTGCAAAGCATTGCACTTTCAAATACAACAATGAGTAGGAGTGTTATGTGTGTGTATATGTGTAAATAAATGAACACTGAAATTCAAGTATTTATTTTATTTATATGTGTATATATATATATATATATATATTTGTATATATATATATATATATATATATATATATATATATATATATATATATATTTGTATATATATATATATATATATATATATATATATATAGCTAGAATTCACTGAAAATCAAGTATTTATTTTATATATATATATATATATATATATATATATATATATAAATATAAGAAATACTTAAATTTCAGTGAATTCTAGTTATAAATATACTCCTCCCCCCTTAAACCTGCCTCCGCCCACCTCAAATCCCCCCCCAAAAATCTCCCGACTTCGGAGGTCTCAAGGTTGGCAAGTATGTTGTTGATTGCCATGTCATGTTCGGATGTACATTGTGCGCGCCGTTTTTGCTCCACAGTAAGTCTTTGCTGTCGTCCAGCATTCTGTATTTGTTTACTTTGTAGCCGGTTCAGTTTTAGTTTCGTTCTGCATAGCCTTCCCTAGGCAGCACGGTGGAAGAGGGGTTAGTGTGTCTGCCTCACAATACGAAGGTCCTGGGTTCGCTCCTGCGCTCGGGATCTTTCTGTGTGGAGTGTGCATGTTCTCCCCGTGACTGCGTGGGTTCCCTCCTCCCACCTCCAAAGACATGCACCTGGGGATAGGTTGATTGGCAACACTAAATGGTCCCTCGTGTGTGAATGTTGTCTGTCTATCTGTGTTGGCCCTGCGATGAGGTGGCGACTTGTCCAGGGTGCACCCCGCCTTCCGACCGATTGTAGCTGACATAGGCTCCAGCGCCCCCCGCCAACCCGAAGGGAATAAGCAGTAGAAAATGGATAGATGGATAGCTTTCCCTAATCTTAAATGCCTTTTCTTAGGGGCCCTCACCTTTTGTTTATTTCTGGTTTAAAGGGGAACATTATCACCAGACCTATGTAAGCGTCAATATATACCTTGATGTTGCAGAAAAAAGACCAGATATTTTTTTAACCGATTTCCGAACTCTAAATGGGTGAATTTTGGCGAATTAAACGCCTTTCTATTATTCGCTCTCGGAGCGATGACATCACAACAATCCGCCATTTTCTCAAACACCGAGTCAAATCAGCTCTGTTATTTTCCGTTTTTTCGACTGTTTTCCGTACCTTGGAGACATCATGCCTCGTCGGTGTGTTGTCGGAGGGTGTAACAACACGAACAGGGACGGATTCAAGATGCACCAGTGGCCCAAAGATGCCAAAGTGGCAAGAAATTGGACGTTTGTTCCGCACACTTTACCGACGAAAGCTATGCTACGACAGAGATGGCAAGAATGTGTGGATATCCTGCGACACTCAAAGCAGATGCATTTCCAACCATAAAGTCAAAGAAATCTGCCGCCAGACCCCCATTGAATCTGCCGGAGTGTGTGAGCAATTCAGGGACAAAGGACCTCGGTAGCACGGCAAGCAATGGCGGCAGTTTGTTCCCCGCAGACGAGCGAGCTAAACCCTCTGGATGTCTTGGCTCACACCGTCCCTTATGCCACCGAAGATGATCAAGAGAAGAATATCGACCCTAGCTTCCCTGGCCTGCTGACATCAACTCCAAAACTGGACAGATCAGCTTTCAGGAAAAGAGAGCGGATGAGGGTATGTCTACAGAATATATTAATTGATGAAAACTTTATTCATTACTCGCGGTTTTACGTAAATTATTATACATAAACTGTGTTTACCAATAATTTAGCTTAAAAACATTACAACACTTAAAAACAAACACATACCAATCGTTGGTTAGAAGGCGATCGCCGAATTCGTCCTCGCTTTCTCCCGTGTCGCTGGCTGTCGTGTCGTTTTGGTCGGTTTCGCTTGCATACGGTTCAAACCGATTCTGTTCATAACTTTTATGGACAGAATTTCTAGGCGCAGTCAAGGCGTTGAGAGGATCTGGTTTGGTGGCTGCAGGATTAGGTCTCTGCTTTTTGCAGATGATGTGGTCCTGATGGCTTCATCTGGCCAGGATCTTCAGCTCTCACTGGATCGGTTCGCAGCCGAGTGTGAAGCGACTGGGATGAGAATCAGCACCTCCAAGTCCGAGTCCATGGTTCTCGCCCGGAAAAGGGTGGAGTGCCATCTCCGGGTTGGGGAGGAGATCTTGCCCCAAGTGGAGGAGTTCAAGTACCTCGGAGTCTTGTTCACGAGTGAGGGAAGAGTGGATGGTGAGATCGACAGGCGGATTGGTGCGGCGTCTTCAGTAATGCGGACGCTGTATCGATCCGTTGTGGTGAAGAAGGAGCTGAGCCGGAAGGCAAAGCTCTCAATTTACCGGTCGATCTATGTTCCCATCCTCACCTATGGTCATGAGCTTTGGGTTATGACCGAAAGGACAAGATCACGGGTACAAGCGGCCGAAATGAGTTTCCTCCGCCGGGTGGCGGGGCTCTCCCTTAGAGATAGGGTGAGAAGCTCTGCCATCCGGGAGGAGCTCAAAGTAAAGCCGCTGCTCCTCCACATCGAGAGGAGCCAGATGAGGTGGTTCGGGCATCTGGTCAGGATGCCACCCGAACGCCTCCCCAGGGAGGTGTTTAAGGCACGTCCGACCGGTAGGAGGCCGCGGGGAAGACCCAGGACACGTTGGGAAGACTATGTCTCCCGGCTGGCCTGGGAACGCCTCGGGGTCCCACGGGAAGAGCTGGACGAAGTGGCTGGGGAGAGGGAAGTCTGGGCTTCCCTGCTTAGGCTGCTGCCCCCGCGACCCGACCTCGGATAGGCGGAGGAAGATGGATGGATGGATGGATGGACGGTTCAAACCGATATGGCTTCAGTTTCTTCTTCAATTTCGCTTAAGCCGCTGAAATCCGAGTCTGAATCCGAGCTAATGTCGCGACCTTGCTGTTCTATCCGCCATGTTTGTTTGTGTTGGCATCACTATGTGACGTCACAGGAAAATGGACGGGTGTATATAACGATGGTTAACTTTGAAGCTTTTTTTAGGGATCTTGCGTGATGGTAAAATTTTGAAAAAAACTTCGAAAAATAAAATAAGCCACTGGGAACTGATTTTTAATGGTTTTAACCCTTCTGAAATTGTGATGATGTTCCCCTTTAAGCATTAGACACATTTTTACCTGCACCCTGCCTCCCGCTGTTTCTGACATCTACAAAGCAATTAGCTACCTGCTGCCACCTACTGATATGGATGAGTATTACACGGTTACTCTGCCGAGCTCTAGACAGTACAGACACTCAACAACAACACATCATTTGCAGACGATAATTGCTGCTTTGCAAAAAATATTTTTTAAACCCAAATAGGTGAAATTAGATAATCTCCCACGGCACACCAGACAGTGATTGAAAAACACTGGTGTAGACCACAAGCAAGTGCTTTAAATGTTTAAAAAAAACACATGACTCAGACGAGTCACCCACACGCTCCTCGGAACAGACATCAAAATAAGTGCCGCTGCAAGAAGGCAAGATTATTGCCCTCTTCATTCTTTGTTTCTTACGCAAAGTCATGTGGCTAAGAAGATGTTGACTCCCATTGCACAATACCCTTGAAATTGACTGAGATACACAAATCAGGGCCATGTTCACTTTGTGTGATGTTTTGTGCCCTCGTGGGTCACCAATTGTGTTCACTTTGGACAATGCTTTTATTTTGGTCATGTGAACTATTGCATAGAGTAGGGCAGGGGTCGGCAACCTTTACCAGTCAAAGAGCCATTTTGACCAGTTTCACAAACTATAGAAAACAATGGGAGCCGCAAAAACTTTTGAAATTTTAAATGAAATAACACTGCATACAAAGTTTCTTTTTTTGCTTTGTGCTATGTATATACCAGGGGTCTCAGACACGCTGCCCACACCTTTATATGGAATTTTTAAGCTGGTGCGGCACGCGAGTTTTATATGAATAGCGCTTGTCAGCGTCATGTGTGCCGTGATGGTACAGCATATAGCCACACTTGCCAACCCTCCCGAAATTTCCGGGAGACTCCCGAAATTCAGCGCCTCTCCCGAAAACCTCCCGGGACAAATATTCTCCCGAAAATCTGCCGATTTTCAGCCGGAGCTGGAGGCCACGCCCCCTCCAGCTCCATGCGGACCTGAGTGAGGACAGCCTTTTTTCACGACGGGAGGACAACAGGGTGACAAGAACTAAAACATCCAGACTAGAGATACCAGAGGTGTGGACTCGAGTCACATGACTTGGACTCGAGTCAGACTCGAGTCATGAATTTGATGACTTTAGACTCGACTTGACAAAATGTAAAAAGACTTGCAACTCGACTTAGACTTTAACATCAATGACTTGTGACTTCACTTGGACTTGAGCCTTTTGAATTGACATGACTTGACATGACTTGCTACTTTCCCCAAAACCCAAAGATGAAAAAGTTATTCGGGAGCGCTCCGTATTTTTCATTGTGTACTTGTCTATCAGCGTTGCGTGTGTCAGCTGGTGTGCTGTCAGTACAACAGCCAATCAAATTAGATCTACTTTGTTTTCATCACACAGCATTCATCCAATCAAATTGCAGGACAACCAACGAAGAAGACATGTCCAAACCACACGCCAGTGAACAAAAAATGATACCTAAAATAATTTTGTTTGGGTATAAAAATTACGAGGTGGTCAACACAAAACGGTTTGCAGTATGCAACACATGCGGTTCGAAAATTACTGATGGAGAGGCAACAACTTCCAACTTCGTCCGGCATTTGAAGTTGCACAAAGAACGGTAAGTTTTGAATGTAAGATAACGTTTATTGGCTAAGTAACGTGACTTTTATTTGCTGTGTAGTTAAATCAGTGAGGCTGTAAACTCACTGCTAACGTTATAACGTTATTGCAAACACGGGAATCTGTTGCAGTTCACTAACTTATTCATACTTTTTGTTCAGTGATTTTTTTTAAGCAGGGTTACGTTAGTCAATATATCACACGTAACGTTAGACGGCGGTCAGCAGCACCGCGTATTTTAGCCACCTAAAAAAAGACAAAAATAGTAAAATAAAGGTCAGTTAAAATGTATACTATATTATGAATATGTGTACCGTTTTAGCTAGCTTTCTGACATACTGTTGGTTGTTTACCTCAGTGGTCCCCAACCACCGGGCCGCGGCCCGGTACTGGTCCGTGGATCGATTGGTATCGGGCCGCACAACAAATAATTTATTTTTATTTTTATTTTTTTAATTAAATCAACATAAAAAACACAAGATACACTTACAAGTAGTGCACCAACCCAAAACAACTCTCTCCCCCCTTTTGTTCTGGGCATTGAACATGAAGACTCTTCCTTCACTGTTCCGAGTGGGCATGAGAGTCTTGGCAGTGCCTGCCTCCAGTGCTCCAGTGGAGCGAGTTTTCAGCCATGGTGGCATCATACTACGCCCCCATCGTGCACAAATGACTGACAGACTCTTGGCTAATTTGGTCTTTTGCAAATGCAATGCAGCATAGGGCCCTGACATATAAAAAGTAAAACTTTTTTGTTATGTTCACATATATGTCATGTTTTTTCAATGTTAACACTTTTGTACAAATAAGTACATTTGCACTTTATTTTTCAATGTGTTTGTTCTGTAAAGGAATGAGTTAATGTTTAAAATGACTGGTTAATAGTGCTATTATAAAGTGCAATGTCAGCACAATTTTCTTTCCTGCAATTTAAAATGCACTTGTTTTAATAAATAAATACAGCGTTTGAAAAGCATACACAATCTGTGTTAATATATTAGTCTGTGGTTAAAAGGACTTGAAAGGACTCGAAACTCAAAATGCAGGACTTAGGACTTGACTTGAGACTTTCCAGTCTTGACTTTGGACTTGACTCGGGGCTTGCCTGTCTTGACTCGGGACTTGACTCGGACTTGAGGGCAAAGACTTGAGACTTACTTGTGACTTGCAAAACAATGACTTGGTCCCACCTCTGAGAGATACATTGTATTATTATGTTTATCTTACCTAAAAATAAATATATTTATTAATTTAAAAAATAAAAAATAAAAAATAAAAAAAAGGGTGGATGAGATCCGCCCGGAGTTCCTTAAGGCTCTGGATGTTGTGGGGCTGTCTTGGTTGACAAGACTCTGCAACATCGCGTGGACATCGGGGGCGGTACCTCTGGATTGGCAGACCGGGGTGGTGGTTCCTCTCTTTAAGAAGGGGAACCGGAGGGTGTGTTCCAACTATCGTGGGATCACACTCCTCAGCCTTCCCGGTAAGGTCTATTCGGGTGTACTGGAGAGGAGGCTACGCCGGATAGTCGAACCTCGGATTCAGGAGGAACAGTGTGGTTTTCGTCCTGGTCGTGGAACTGTGGACCAGCTCTATACTCTCGGCAGGGTCCTTGAGGGTGCATGGGAGTTTGCCCAACCAGTCTACATGTGCTTTGTGGACTTGGAGAAGGCATTCGATCGTGTCCCTCGGGAAGTCCTGTGGGGAGTGCTCAGAGAGTATGGGGTAACGGACTGTCTGATTGTGGCAGTTCGCTCCCTGTATGATCAGTGTCAGAGCTTGGTCCGCATTGCCGGCAGTAAGTCGGACACGTTTCCAGTGAGGGTTGGACTCCGCCAAGGCTGCCCTTTGTCACCGATTCTGTTCATAACCTTTATGGACAGAATTTCTAGGCGCAGTCAGGGCGTTGAGGGGATCTGGTTTGGTGGCTGCAGGATTAGGTCACTGCTATTTGCAGATGATGTGGTCCTGATGGCTTCCTCCGGCCAAGATCTTCAGCTCTCACTGGATCGGTTCGCAGCCGAGTGTGAAGCGACTGGGATGGGAATCAGCACCTCCAAGTCCAAGTCCATGGTTCTCTCCTGGAAAAGAGTGGAGTGCCATCTCCGGGTTGGGGAGGAGATCTTGCCCCAAGTGGAGGAGTTCAAGTACCTCGGAGTCTTGTTCACGAGTGAGGGAAGAGTGGATCGTGAGATCGACAGGCGGATCGGTGCGGCGTCTTCAGTAATGCGGACGCTGTATCGATCCGTTGTGGTGAAGAAGGAGCTGAGCCGGAAGGCAAAGCTCTCGATTTACCGGTCGATCTACGTTCCCATCCTCACCTATGGTCATGAGCTTTGGGTCATGACCGAAAGGACAAGATCACGGGTACAAGCGGCCGAAATGAGTTTCCTCCGCCAAGTGGCGGGTCTCTCCCTTAGAGATAGGGTGAGAAGCTCTGTCATTCGGGGGGAGCTCAAAGTAAAGCCGCTGCTCCTCCACATCGAGAGGAGCCAGATGAGGTGGTTCGGGCATCTGGTCAGGATGCCACCCGAACGCCTCCCTAGGAAGGTGTTTCGGGCACGTCCGACCGGTAGGAGGCCACGGGGAAGACCCAGGACACACTGGGAAGACTATCTCTCCCGGCTGGCCTGGGAACGCCTCGGGATCCCCCGGGAGGAGCTGGACGAAGTGGCTGGGGAGAGGGAAGTCTGGGCTTCCCTGCTTAAGCTGCTGCCCCCGCGACCCGACCTCGGATAAGCGGAAGAAGATGGATGGATGGATGGATAAAAATAAATAAATTTTTACTATATTTTGCTAAAAACATCAAAATTAATTGTATTTTAATTTAAATTTTTTCTGACTCCTTATTACATCCAGCCATAGAATTTTACATTAAAATAAACATATTTGAAATCATTAATTTTAAATGATCATAATAATTCATTTAAAATGACCATATTTAATTATTAAAATAATTGCTTGTTCATCAACAACTTTAGCATTTTATTCATTACATTTTGAAGCTCTCAGAAGCCAAGTTATGTTATATTCCTTAAGATTTATTTATGCAAGTTTGAAGTATCAATTATCTAAACACAGTTTTGTTTGCATATTTTCAGGATGTAGATATATATATATATATATATATATATATATATATGTATGAAATACTTGACTTGGTGAATTCTAGTTGTCAATATACTCCTCCCCTCTTAACCACGCCCCCAACCACGCCCCGCCCCGCCTCCCGAAATCGGAGGTCTCAAGGTTGGCAAGTATGCATATAGCGCCCACTACAACCAGCGTGCCTGATCAGCCACATGTTGAATGGGGCTTCCGCTTGCTCACATAGGTGACAGCAAGGCATACTTGGTCAACAACCACACAGGTTACACTGATGGTGGCGGTATAAAAAAAACTATAACACTCTTACTAATAATGCGCCACACTGTGAACCCACATCAAACAAGAATGACAAACACATTTCGGGAGAACATCTGCACCGTAACACAACATAAACACAACAGGACAAATACCCAGAATCCCATGCAGCCCTAACTCTTCCGGGATACATTATACACCCCCGCTACCAAACCCCGCCCACCTCAACCGACGCACAGAGGGGGGGGGGTTGATGTGTGAGGGAGCAGGGTTGGGGTATATGGGGTATATGCGGCCGGAGCCGCGGGTTGCCGACCCCTGGAGTAGGGCATTGCAGTGTGAACACAGGGTGTAGTCGCCCGTTTTGGAACACACTGCCTCCCAGTGAAATAGGAACACACACAAGACCAGAGCAGTGTGTCAGGAAATGGAGAACTGGGCTACAAACTGGAAGGTATTAACTTCAGCAGACTTGAATTGACTCAGAATTAAACCATCATATACACCATTAGGCCGATGGCGGAGGGTGTGTCAGGCATTAAAAAAAAATAGATCTAAAAATGAGCGATTATCAATCGTCACTATGACTTGATTGACATTCGCGGCAACCAAGGACGACACTGGCTGCTGCCAACTCCATATTAATTCATTACATTAGATCTCTAACTAAATGTAGCAAAGTGGCCTCTTACATCTTTTCTGTAATATGCTATTTTTATGTTACGGCCGGGGGGGTCGCAACTTACTGCGGGGTTCGTTACCCCGGGATGCAGACGGACCACTCCGGACAAGGCGTGCAGGTAGGAACATGATTTACTCTTCAAAAACACGTACCAAAAACAAGCAGAAGGGAAGCTAAGGTACAAACTAGCACAAGAAGCGTAAATTAGGAGCCAAGAAATATGTACGTGACCTGTTGCGTACAGCAAACAATGAAGCCAGGACGGGTGTGGGGAGAGAGGTGAATAAATAGCTCTCTGATTAGTGGTCGACAACAAGTGAGCGTGCCGACCACTAACCAGAGGCAGGTGAACCCAATTAATCCCCATGGAAACTGAAACAAACCCAGAGGTGCACAAACAGGAACTCAGGGAGTCCAAAACTATCAGAAAATAACAAAACATGATCCGGGCCACGGATCATGACGTTTTTATATTTATTTAAGCCAACAGATTTTGCATTTTGTTCCCTGACTGTACCAAAAATATACCCTGACTTTAAAACTGAGGTATATACAGTAGTGGTCAAAAGTTTACATACACGTACAGTATGTATATACCGTATTTTTCGGAGTATAATTCGCACCTGCCGAAAATGCATAATAAAAGAGGGAAAAAACATATATAGGTCTCAAGATGATCTCCTGCTGGCCCCACTATGGACTGGACTCTCACTATTATGTTAGATCCACTATGGACTGGATTCTCACTATTATGTTAGATCCACTATGGACTGTACTCTCACAATATTATGTTAGATCCACTATGGACTGGACTCTCACACTATTATGTTAGATCCACTATGGACTGGACTCTCACACTATTATGTTAGATCCACTATGGACTGGACTCTCACAATATTATGTTAGATCCACTATGGACTGGACTCTCACACTATTATGTTAGATCCACTATGGACTGGACTCTCACTATTATGTTAAATCCACTATGGACTGGACTCTCACAATATTATGCTAGATCCACTATGGACTGGACTCTCACACTATTATGTTAGATCCACTATGGACTGGACTCTCACTATTATGTTAAATCCACTATGGACTGGACTCTCGCAATATTATGCTAGATCGACTATGGACTGGACTCTCACACTATTATGTTAAATCCACTATGGACTGGACTCTCACACTATTATGTTAGATCCACTATGGACTGGACTCTCACACTATTATGTTAGATCCACTATGGACTGGACTTTCACACTATTATGTTAGATCCACTCTGGACTGGACTCTCACACTATTATGTTAGATCCACTATGGACTGGACTCTCACACTGTTATGTTAGATCCACTATGGACTGGACTCTCACACTATTATGTTAAATCCACTATGGACTGGACTCTCACACTATTATGTTAGATCCACTATGGACTGGACTCTCACTATTATGTTAGATCCACTATGGACTGGACTCTCACTATTATGTTAAATACACTATGGACTGGACTCTCACAATATTATGCTAGATCGACTATGGACTGGACTCTCACTATTATGTTAGATCCACTATGGACTGGACTCTCACAATATTATGTTAGATCCACTATGGACTGGACTCTCACACTATTATGTTAGATCCACTATGGACTGGACTCTCACTATTATGTTAGATCCACTATGGACTGGACTCTCACACTATTATGTTAGATCCACTATGGACTGGACTCTCACACTATTATGTTAGATCCACTATGGACTGGACTCTCACACTATTATGTTAGATCCACTATGGACTGGACTCTCACTATTATGTTAGATCCACTATGGACTGGACTCTCACTATTATGTTAAATACACTATGGACTGGACTCTCACAATATTATGCTAGATCGACTATGGACTGGACTCTCACTATTATGTTAGATCCACTATGGACTGGACTCTCACTATTATGTTAGATCCACTATGGACTGGACTCTCACACTATTATGTTAGATCCACTCTGGACTGGACTCTCACACTATTATGTTAGATCCACTATGGACTGGACTCTCACACTGTTATGTTAGATCCACTATGGACTGGACTCTCACACTATTATGTTAAATCCACTATGGACTGGACTCTCACACTATTATGTTAGATCCACTATGGACTGGACTCTCACAATATTATGCTAGATCGACTTGACATCCATTGTACCGGTCGCCCCATTGGGTTGAGTTTTTCCTTGCCCTGATGTGGGATCTGAGCAGAGGATGTCGTTGTGGCTTGTGCAGCCCTTTGAGACACTCGTGATTTAGGGCTATATAAGTAAACATTGATTGATTGATTGATTGAACGTCACTCTACTTCCGGTTGAAAGCACTAAATGGAAGGACACTGCAGCACCTGCAGTGGGCCAACTCTTCCAAAAGATAGCGTTACAGCACAAAAAATAAAACACCTCAGTGTAATTGCTTGTTTTTTTTAAACTCTTTTTCAATATGTCAACGAAGAAAAATCCATAAAATTAGCCGCAGCGTTTTATAAGCCGCAGGATTATAGTCCGGAATTTAGGGTAACCTGCTCAAAGATCTCCTGCTGAGAGTATGCATGTGTTTTGGAAGATGAATCTCAGTGACATTGCCTTGGCTGTTGGGAAACAAGGCCAGAGGCAGACTACAGATTCAGTGTGTGAGTCACGGCCGGGGCACCGTGACGGTCCTCTCTGCATTTTAAATTTAACCTCAGCTGTTACCCATCCTGACTGTCAGGACTGGATTGCTGTCTAGGAGTTGGGACCCGGTCTGGTCCAAATATAGTTCTTTAGTTTGCAAGAAAAGAGTCGGCCCTCAGGAAGTGTGGGGGATCACCGTGTCCAGTGAGCACATTGAAGTCTTCAATGATTCGGTACAGGGAGGAGTCCAAACAGTAGCGAAGGCCGCTTCCTTCCTCCGCCGAGCACCACCCATTTGTCCCGGGTGATGGCCTTGGGTCTCGGTCCTCCAGAAGTCAGTTGTCGCTTCAGAACCCAAAAGTGACTTTTCTGCCAAAGCACTAGAGTTGCAGCCTCTGAAGCAGAACCTCCACGTTCTGTAACAGCTTCTTCCCTCAGGCCGTAAGACCATACTTGCCAACCTTGAGACCTCCGATTTCGGGAGGTGGGGGGAGGGGGTGGGCGTGGTCAGGGTGGGACGGGGGCGTGGTTGGGGGCGTGGTTAGGGGCGTGGTTAAAAGGGGAGGAGTATATTTACAGCTAGAATTCACCAAGTCAAGTATTTCATAGATATATATACATATATATATATATATAAGAAATACTTGACGTTCAGTGAATTCTAGCTATATATATATATATATATATATATATATATATATATATATATATATATATATATATATATATATGTATTTTATTATATATATATATATTTATTTTATTATATATATATATATATACATATATATATATATATATATACACTCACACACACACATATATATATATATATACACATATATATATATATATATATATATATATATATATATATATATATATATATATATATATATATATATATATATATATACTTTCCCAAACACTTTCCCAAAGACAACACCCTAAGAAAAGTATTCAACAAGAACAACATTAAATTGAGCTACAGCTGTATGAACAATATACGACAAATCATCTCAAACCACAACAAAACAATTGCAAATGAGCCGTCGGCCCCCGGACAGAGCGACTCCAAAACCAACAAAGGCTGCAACTGCCGCAAGAAACCTGATTGCCCTCTCAACGGGGGGTGCTTACAAACATCAGTTGTTTACCAATCTAAGGTAACACGCAAGGACATTAACACATCCGACACATATGTAGGATTAACCGAGGGAGAGTTTAAAACCAGATGGAACAATCACAAGGCTTCTTTCAGGAACCAAAACCTGCGGAATACCACAGAACTCAGCAAACACATTTGGGACCTCAAAGACAATAATGTTGAATATTCAATAACATGGCAAATTCTTGCATCCAGCACACCTTACAATAGTGGTAATAAAAGATGCAACCTATGCTTGAAAGAGAAACTGTTTATTATTTACCGTCCAGACCTGTCATCCCTCAACAAGCGCAGCGAAATTGTAACAGCATGCCGCCACAGACGGAAACACCTCCTAGGTAACACATGAGCCAATCACCACGCCCCTACGCCAGCCTGTACCCACCCACTCTGTGCCCTATATAAACCATGGTATGTGAATGCTCCCATTAAAATCTCCTGATGATTGAGGGAACCCCTCATGAAACAGGCCTGTAGAGATGAAGTAGTCTTGTGATTTTTTTCCCACACATATATATATATATATATATATATATATATATATATATATATATATATATATATATATATATATATATATATAAAATAAATACTTGAATTTCAGTGTTCATTTATTTACACGTATACACACACATAACACGCATCTACTCATTGTTGAGTTAAGGGTTGAATTGTCCATCCTTGTTCTATTCTCTGTCACTATTTTTCGAACCATGCTGAACACCCTCTCTGATGATGCATTGATGTGTGGCACCCACAAATGTGCTTTCATCAAATGCACTAGATGGCAGTATTGTCCTGTTTAAGAGTGTCACAACATTGCTGTTTACGGCAGACGAACTGCTTTACTGTATACAAAAACGTGACTGCTGTTGTTGTGTGTTGTTACCGCGCTGGGAGGACGTTAATGAAACTGCCTAACAATAAACCCACATAAGAAACAAAGAACTCGCCCTCCATCATTCTACAGTTATAACGTTATTGGGCGGGTATGCTGTTTATGTTGTGGGTTAGCGGACTCAGGTCCTCATGGACCTGAGTCCGCCTGAATTTCGGGAGAAAATTTGTCCCGGGAGGTTTTCGGGAGAGGCGCTGAATTTCGGGAGTCTCCCGGAAAATCCGGGAGGGTTGGCAAGTATGCGTAAGACTCTTGAACGCATCATAATAATCCCCTCAACTCCCCACAAAATGGATTAACTCGCTGGAATAAAAAAGACAATATAACATACATCCATAAATGTGGATGCATGTGAAAAAGTGCAATATATTTATCTGTACAGTAACCTATATATTTATTTATATATATTTATATATATTTATTTATTTTATATATATATATATATATATATATATATATATTTATATATTATTTATATATATTTATTTATTTATAAATGCACCTTATTGCTTTTTTATCCTGCACTACCATGAGCTTATGTAACGAAATGTCGTTCTTATCAAAGTTGAATGACAATAAAAAGGAAGTCTAAGCCTAGTCTTGTGCGGTATATCCTAGTCAAGACATGCTGGTATTACGAGCAGAGGAGCATGTTCCGCAGCGCACACACACACGGAGTACTTACAAGCAGACAGTGTGTAGACAGAAAAGGGAGAACGGACGCATTTTGGTGTAAAAAGTAAAGATAAAGGTGAAGTTATAACACTGAAACACCCTCAGGAAGAGGTGCTTTAAGACATG
>NC_084573.2:4587500-4685000 GCF_033978685.3 Nerophis lumbriciformis
CCTCAATTACTGCGTTAATGCGGCGTGGCATGGAGTCGATGAGTTTCTGGCACTGCTCAGGTGTTATGAGAGCCCAGGTTGCTCTGATAGTGGCCTTCAACTCTTCTGCGTTTTTGGGTCTGGCATTCTGCATCTTCCTTTTCACAATACCCCACAGATTTTCTATGGGGCTAAGGTCAGGGGAGTTGGCGGGCCAATTTAGAACAGAAATACCATGGTCCGTAAACCAGGCACGGGTAGATTTTGCGCTGTGTGCAGGCGCCAAGTCCTGTTGGAACTTGAAATCTCCATCTCCATAGAGCAGGTCAGCAGCAGGAAGCATGAAGTGCTCTAAAACTTGCTGGTAGACGGCTGCGTTGACCCTGGATCTGAGGAAACAGAGTAGACCGACACCAGCAGATGACATGGCACCCCAAACCATCACTGATGGTGGAAACTTTACACTAGACTTCAGGCAACGTGGATCCTGTGCCTCTCCTGTCTTCCTCCAGACTCTGGGACCTCGATTTCCAAAGGAAATGCAAAATTTGCATGGTTGGGTGATGGTTTGGGGTGCCATGTCATCTGCTGGTGTCGGTCCACTCTGTTTCCTGAGATCCAGGGTCAACGCAGCCGTCTACCAGCAAGTTTTAGAGCACTTCATGCTTCCTGCTGCTGACCTGCTCTATGGAGATGGAGATTTCAAGTTCCAACAGGACTTGGCGTCTGCACACAGCGCAAAATCTACCCGTGCCTGGTTTACGGACCATGGTATTTCTGTTCTAAATTGGCCCGCCAACTCCCCTGACCTTAGCCCCATAGAAAATCTGTGGGGTATTGTGAAAAGGAAGATGCAGAATGCCAGACCCAAAAACGCAGAAGAGTTGAAGGCCACTATCAGAGCAACCTGGGCTCTCATAACACCTGAGCAGTGCCAGAAACTCATCGACTCCATGCCACGCCGCATTAACGCAGTAATTGAGGCAAAAGGAGCTCCAACCAAGTATTGAGTATTGTACATGCTCATATTTTTCATTTTCATACTTTTCAGTTGGCCAACATTTCTAAAAATCCCTTTTTTGTATTAGCCTTAAGTAATATTCTAATTTTGTGACACACGGAATTTTGGATTTTCATTTGTTGCCACTTCAAATCATCAAAATTAAATGAAATAAACATTTGAATGCATCAGTCTGTGTGCAATGAATAAATATAATGTACAAGTTACATCTTTTGAATGCAATTACTGAAATAAATCAAGTTTTTCAAAATATTCTAATTTACTGGCTTTTACCTGTATGTCACACTCCACCACACAACACATACGTCACACACCACCACGCAACACACATTTGTCACACACCACCACGCAACACATATGTCACACACCACCACACAACACATATGTCACACTCCACCACACAACACATATGTCACACACCACCACGCAACACACATTTGTCACACACCACCACGCAACACATATGTCACACACCACCACGCAACACATATGTCACACACCACCACGCAACACATATGTCACACACCACCACGCTACACATATCTCACACACCACCACGCAACACATATGTCACACACCACCACACAACACATATCTCACACACCACCACGCAACACATATGTCACACACCACCACGCAACACATATGTCACACACCACCACGCAACACATATCTCACACACCACCACGCAACACATATGTCACACACCACCACACAACACATATCTCACACACCACCACGCAACACATATGTCACACACCACCACACAACACATACGTCACACACCACCACGCAACACATACGTCACACACCACCACTCAACACATATGTCACACACCACCACGCAACACATGTCACACACCACCACGCAACACATATGTCACACACCACCACGCAACACATATGTCACACACCACCACGCAACACATATGTCACACACCACCACACAACACATATGTCACACACCACCACGCAACACATACGTCACACACCACCACGCAACATTGCGGCACACAAACATTTAAGTACATCTGACACTCTTAAGTCGTGCCCACTTCAAGTTTAAGTCACTTCAAGTCTAAGTCGCATCCACTTTAAGTCTAAGTCACTTTAAGTTAAAGTCGCACCCACTTTAAGTCTAAATCACTGTAAGAGTAAGTCACTTCAAGTCTAACTCACTTCAAGTCTAAGTCGCACCCACTTTAAGTCTAAGTCACTTTAAGAGTAAGTCACTTCAAGTTTAAGTCACTTCAAGTCTAAGTCGCACCCACTTTAAGTCTAAGTCGTTTCCCCTTTAAGTCTAAGTCACTTTAAGTTTAAGTCGCACCCACTTTAAGTCTAAGTCACTGTAAGAGTAAGTCACTTCAAGTCTAAGTCACTTTAAGTTTAAGTCGCACCCACTTTAAGTCTAAGTCACTGTCAGAGTAAGTCACTTCAAGTCTAAGTCACTGTCAGAGTAAGTCACTTCAAGTCTAACTCACTTCAAGTCTAAGTCGCACCCACTTTAAGTCTAAGTCGCATCCACTTTAAGTCTGAGGCACTTTAAGTTTAAGTCGCACCCACTTTAAGTCTAAGTCACTGTAAGAGTAAGTCACTTCAAGTCTAAGTCACTTTAAGTTTAAGTCGCACCCACTTTAAGTCTAAGTCACTGTAAGAGTAAGTCACTTCAAGTCTAAGTCACTTTAAGTCTATGTCGCATCCACTTTAAGTCTAAGTCACTGTAAGAGTAAGTCACTTCAAGTCTAACTCACTTCAAGTCTAAGTCGCACCCACTTTAAGTCTAAGTCGCATCCACTTTAAGTCTAAGTCACTTTAAGTTTAAGTCTAACTCACTTCTAGTCTAAGTCACTGTAAGAGTAAGTTGCACCCACTCTAAGTCTAAGTCGCGCCCACTTTAAGTCTAAGTCACTTTAAGTCTAAGTCACGTTAAGTCTAGGTCACGTTAAGTCTAAGTCACTTTAGGTCTAAGTCACTTTAAGTCTAAGTCACACCCACTTTAAGTCTAAGTCACTTTAAGTCTAAGTCACACCCACTTTAAGTCTAAGTAACTTTAAGTCTAAGTCACACCCACTTTAAGTCTAAGTCATTTTAAGTCTAAGTCACGTTAAGTCTAAGTCACGTTAAGTCTAAGTCACGTTAAGTCTAAGTCGCACCCACTTTAAGTCTAAGTCACTTTAAGTCTAAGTCACGTTAAGTCTAGGTCACGTTAAGTCTAAGTCACTTTAAGTCTAAGTCACGTTAAGTCTAATTCGCACCCACTTTAAGTCTAAGTAACGTTAAGTCTAAGTCACACCCACTTTAAGTCTAAGTCACTTTAAGTCTAAGTCACGTTAAGTCTAAGTCACACCCACTTTAAGTCTAAGTAACGTTAAGTCTAAGTCACACCCACTTTAAGTCTAAGTCACTTTAAGTCTAAGTCACGTTAAGTCTAAGTCACGTTAAGTCTAAGTCACTTTAAGTCTAAGTCACGTTAAGTCTAAGTCACACCCACTTTAAGTCTAAGTAACGTTAAGTCTAAGTCACGTTAAGTCTAAGTCGCACCCACTTTAAGTCGCACCCACTTTAAGTCTAAGTCACTTTATGTTTAAAGTCGGGGATGTTATTTCTTAGTCTGAGTGCACACTGACAAGGAGCCCAGGATATTTCATGCATGTATCCACTTACTAAAACTTGATATCTGGTCATCTTAATGTTGGACTTGTTTATTTATTTGCATGCACATTTGTATCTCCATCTTTATTTTATTCAACAGAAGTATTGCCTCTTAGTTCTTTCAAACTGATTGCATCAAAAGTACAATTAGAATAAGATGCAGTGTCATTTCAAACTAATAGTTTTTGATCATCTCTGTCATTTGTCTTCTGTGGTTGCTTTACAAAAGTAGGGGGAGAAAAAAAAAGTGTGAAAAAAATGAGCAATGTATTTTTTGGCCACATAGGCAGTAAGATGAGATGTGTGAAAGGTACATGCTGCATCAAATACATGACACATGTATTTATTTCATTATTACTTATTATTACTTCTGTAAATACTTGCTGCTGTTTTCATCCTGCAACACAATGTGGTTGTTATCTGCACTGTAAAGAACACATTTACATTTCAATGACAATAAAGAAGGTCGGAGGTTTTTCAATGGTGGACATAAACACAACTTATCTCCCTAGGGGCGGGTCAGAGACCACAACATGTCCAAGGGGGAAGGAGGTTTTCTCCCTTCAAAAGACGCTAATTCATGTGCTGCTCATAAACATTTACTCAGAAGATTGATAACATTTGACCTTTCTAGGCTTTTTGGGGTTAGGGTTAGGTTCTAGGGTTGTTTCTAGCCACACACGGAAAAAACTTGTGTGTGTCATTCAAAGAAAGTTTGCATGTTCCGTCGCTCTTCATTACTCTCAAGATCGTCACACTCATCTGACAGCAGCTGCCAGGCCTTCACACACACACACACACACACACACACACACACACACACACACACACACACACACACACACACACACACACGCTTGTATTTCGTACCTTCTTTAGGACCAGCCTTTCTAGATATATGAATATGTGTATTTACAACATTAATAATATATACATACTATGCAAATATAAAAAAGCTTGTTGTGAAAAATTAGTTGGAATTTCACAAGAAAAAGGTCATAATTTCCACAATAATTTTTTTTTTGGCAGTATTATAGAATAGAATAGAGTTTTATTTGTCATTATTACAGTGAACAGGTTCAAAGAACAACAAAATTGGAGCAGATCCCTTAAGGTGCATACACAATAATTTAGTAATGTAAATAGTAAAAAAATAAATAAAATAAAAATGTTTAAATTAAAAAAAAATATATATATAATAAAAGTCGTAATTTTACTCAACACAAGTCAAATTTTACAAGAAAAACTGAACATTTGTGCAATATTATGATAAAAGTTGGAATTTTACTCAATGGCAGTCGCATTTTTAAATTTCGGCAATTTTATGAAAAGAAATGTTACTCGACAAAAGTCCCAATTTTAGAAGAAAATCTTTAACATTTTGGCAATATTATAATTAATAATCTGAATTTTACTTGGCAAAATTATGACTAAAGTCATAATTTGTCTCAAAAAATTTCACAGTTTTACAAGAACAACAAAAAAAATTGGCAATATTGGGATAAAAGTCAGCATTTTATATGACAAATGTCGCCATTTTGCATTAAAAAGTAATAATTTTATATAAAAAAGTAATAATTTTATATAAAAAAGTAATAATTTTACGAGAAAATATTGCAATATTGCAGAAACAGAAATAATTTTACATACAAAAGCTTGTTGAGAAAAATGAGTTGGAATTTCACAAGAAAAAAGGTCGCAATTTTCCACAATAATTAATTTTTTTGGCAGTATTATAGTTAAAGTTGTAATTTTACTCAACGCAAGTCAAAATTTTACAAGAAAAACTGAACATTTGTGCAATATTATGATAAAAGTTGGAATTTTACTCAATGGCAGTCGCATTTTTAAATTTTGGCAATTTTATGAAAAGAGTCGTAATGTTACTCGACAAAAGTCCCAATTTTAGAAGAAAATCTTTAACATTTTGGCAATATTATAATTAATAATCTGAATTTTACTTGGCAAAATTATGACTTAAGTCATAATTTGTCTCAAAAAATGTCACTGTTTTACAAGAACAACAAAAAAATTGGCAATATTGGGATAAAAGTCAGCATTTTATATGACAAATGTCGCCATTTTGCATTAAAAAGTAATAATTTTGTATAAAAAAGTAATAATTTTATATAAAAAAGTAATAATTTTACGAGAAAATATTGCAATATTGCAGAAACAGAAATAATTTTACATACAAAAGCTTGTTGTGAAAAATGATTTGGAATTTCACAAGAAAAAAGGTCACAATTTTCCACAATAATTAATTTTTTTGGTAGTATTATAGTAAAAGTCGTAATTTTACTCAACGCAAGTCAAAATTTTACAAGAAAAACTGAACATTTGTGCAATATTATGATAAAAGTTGAAATGTTACTCGACAAAAGTCCCAATTTTAGAAGAAAATCTTTAACATTTTGGCATTATTATAATTAATAATCTGAATTTTACTTGGCAAAATTATGACTAAAGTCATAATTTGTCTCAAAATATGTCACTGTTTTACAAGAACTACAAAAAATTGGCAATATTGTGATAAAAGTCAAAATTTTATAAGACAAATGTCGCCATTTTGCATTAAAATAAATAATTTTACATTAAAAAAGTAATACTTTTATGAGAAAATATTGCAATTTTGCAGAAACAGAAAGAATTTTATACACAAAAGCTTGTTGGAAAAAATGAGTTGGAATTTCACAAGAAAAAAGGTCACAATTTTCCACAATAATTTATTTTTTGGCAGTATTATAGTAAAAGTCGTAATTTACTCAACGCAAGTCAACATTTTACAAGAAAAACTGAACATTTGTGCAATATTATGATAAAAGTTTGAATTTTACTCAATGACAGTCGCATTTTTAAATGTTGGCAATTTTATGAAAAGAGTCGTAATGTTACTCGACAAAAGTCCCAATTTTAGAAGAAAATCTTTAACATTTTGGCAATATTATAATTAATAATCTGAATTTTACTTGGCAAAATTATGACTAAAGTCATAATTTGTCTCAAAAAATGTCACTGTTTTACAAGAACAACAAAAAAATTGGCAATATTGTGATAAGTCAGAATTTTATATGACAAATGTTGCCATTTTGCATTAAAAAGTAATAATTTTACAATAAAAAAGTAATAATTTTACGAGAAAATATTGCAATATTGCAGAAACAGAAATCATTTTACATACAAAAGCTTGTTGTGAAAAATGAGTTGGAATTTCACAAGAAAAAAGGTCGCAATTTTACACAATAATTTATTTTTTTGGCAGTATTATAGTAAAAGTTGTAATTTTACTCAACGCAAGTCAAATTTTACAAGAAAAACTGAACATTTGTGCAATATTATGATAAAAGTTGGAATTTTACTCAATGGCAGTTGCATTTTTAAATTTCGGCAATTTTATGAAAAGAAATGTTACTCGACAAAAGTCCCAATTTTAGAAGAAAATCTTTAACATTTTGGCAATATTATAATTAATAATCTCAATTTTACTTGGCAAAATTATGACTAAAGTCATTATTTGTCTCAAAAAATGTCACTGTTTTACAAGAACAACAAAAAAATTGGCAATATTGGGATAAAAGTCAGAATTTTATATGACAAATGTCGCCATTTTGCATTAAAAAGTAATAATTTTACATTAAAAAAGTAATTTTACGAGAAAATATTGCAATATTGCAGAAACAGAAATAATTTTACATACAAAAGCTTGTTGTGAAAAATGAGTTGGAATTTCACAAGAAAAAAGGTCACAATTTTCCACAATAATTAATTTTTTTGGCAGTATTATAGTAAAAGTCGTAATTTTACTCAACGCAAGTCAAAATTTTACAAGAAAAACTGAACATTTGTGCAATATTATGATAAAAGTTAGAATTTTACTCAATGGCAGTCGCATTTTTTAATTTTGGCAATTTTATGAAAAGAGTCATAATGTTACTCGACAAAAGTCCCAATTTTAGAAGAAAATCTTTAACATTTTGGCAATATTATAATAATAATCTGAATTTTACTTGGCAAAATGATGACGAAAGTGATAATTATACTAAAAAATTGTCACTGTTTTACAAAAACAACAAAAAATTGGCAATATTGTGATAAAAGTCAGAATTTTATATGACAAATGTCGCCATTTTGCATTAAAAAGTAATCATTTTACATTAAAAAAGTAATAATTTTACGAGAAAATATTGCAATATTGCAGAAACAGAAATAATTTTACATACAAAAGCTTGTTGTGAAAAATGAGTTGGAATTTCACAAGAAAAAAGGTCGCAATTTTCCACAATAATTTATTTTTTTGGCAGTATTATAGTAAAAGTCGTAATTTTACTCAACGCAAGTCACAATTTTACAAGAAAAACTGAACATTTGTGCAATATTATGATACAAGTTGGAATTTTACTCAATGGCAGTCGCATTTTTAAATTTTGGCAATTTTATGAAAAGAGTCGTAATGTTACTCGACAAAAGTCTCAATTTTAGAAGAAAATCTTTAACATTTTGGCAATATTATAATTAATAATCTGAATTTTATTTGGCAAAATTATGACTAAAATCATAAATTGTCTGAAAACATTTCACTGTTTTACAAGAACAACAAAAAAATTGGCAATATTGTGATAAGTCAGAATTTTATATGACAAATGTCGCCATTTTGCATTAAAAAGTAATAATTTTATATAAAAAAGTAATAATTTTATATAAAAAAGTAATAATTTTACGAGAAAATATTGCAATATTGCAAAAACAGAAATAATTTTACATACAAAAGCTTGTTGTGAAAAATGAGTTGGAATTTCACAAGAAAAAAGGTCGCAATTTTCCACAATCATTTATTTTTTTGGCAGTATTATAGTAAAAGTCGTAATTTTACTCAACGCAAGTCAAAATTTTACGAGAAAAACTGAACATTTGTGCAATATTATGATAAATGTTGGAATTTTACTCAATGGCAGTCGCATTTTAAAATTTTGGCAATTTTATGAAAAGAGTCGTAATGTTACTCGACAAAAGTCTCAATTTTATAAGAAAATCTTTAACATTTTGGCAATATTATAATTAATAATCTGAATTTTACTTGGCAAAATTATGACTGAAGTCATAATTTGTCTAAAAAAATTTCACTGTTTTACAAGAACAACAAAAAAATTGGCAATATTGTGATAAAAGTCAGAATTTTATATGACAAATGTCGCTATTTTGCATTAAAAAGTAATACTTTTACATTAAAAAAGTAATACTTTTATGAGATAATATTGCAATATTGCAGAAACAGAAATAATTTTACATACAAAAGCTTGTTGTGAAAAATGAGTTGGAATTTCACAAGAAAAAATTTCACAATTTTCCACAATAATTTATTTTTTGGGCAGTATTATAGTAAAAGTCATAATTTTACTCAACGCGAGTCAAAATTTTACAAGAAAAACTGAACATTTGTGCAATATTATGATAAAAGTTGGAATTTTACTCAACGCAAGTCAAAATTTTACAAGAAAAACTGAACATTTGTGCAATATTATGATAAAAGTTGGAATTTTACTCAATGACAGTCGCATTTTTAAATTTTGGCAATTTTATGAAAAGAGTCGTAATGTTTCTCGACAAAAGTGCCAATTTTAGAAGAAAATCTTTAACATTTTGGCAATATTATAATTAATAATCTGAATTTTACTTGGCAAAATTATGACTAAAGTCATAATTTGTCTCAAAAAATGTCACTGTTTTACAAGAACAACAAAAAAATTGGCAATATTGTGATAAAAGTCAGAATTTTATATGACAAATGTCACCAATTTGCATTAAAAAGTAAAAATTTTACATTAAAAAAGTAATACTTTTATGAGAAAATATTGCAATATTGCAGAAACAGACAATTTTATACACTTATGTGGGCTATACCGAGGATGTCGTTGTGGCTTGTGCAGCCCTTTGAGACACTTGTGATTTAGGGCTATATAAATAAACATTGATTGATTGATTGATTGACAAAAGCTTGTTGCGAAAAATGAGTTGGAATTTCACAAGAAAAAAGGTCACAATTATCCACAATAATTTATTTTTTTGGCAGTATTATAGTAAAAGTCGTAATTTTACTCAACGCAAGTCAAAATTTTACAAGAAAAACTGAACATTAGTGCAATATTATGATAAATGTTGGAATTTTACTCAATGGCAGTCGCATTTTAAAATTTTGGCAATTTTATGAAAAGAGTCGTAATGTTACTCGACAAAAGTCCCAATTTTAGAAGAAAATCTTCAACATTTTGGCAATATTATAATTAATAATCTGAATTTTACTTGGCAAAATTATGACTAAAGTCATAATTTGTCTCAAAAAATGTCACTGTTTTACAAGAACAACAAAAAAATTGGCAATATTGTGATAAGTCAGAATTTTATATGACAAATGTTGCCATTTTGCATTAAAAAGTAATCATTTTACATTAAAAAAGTAATAATCTTACGAGAAAATATTGCAATATTGCAGAAACAGAAATAATTTTACATACAAAAGCTTGTTGTGAAAAATGAGTTGGAATTTCACAAGAAAAAAGGTCGCAATTATCCACAATAATTTATTTTTTTGGCAGTATTATAGTAAAAGTCGTAATTTTACTCAACGCAAGTCAAAATTTTACAAGAAAAACTGAACATTTGTGCATTATGATACAAGTTGGAATTTTACTCAATGGCAGTCGCATTTTTAAATTTTGGCAATTTAATGAAAAGAGTCGTAATGTTACTCGACAAAAGTCCCAATTTCATAAGAAAACTTTAAAATGTTGGCAATATTATAGTAATAATCGGAATTTTACTTTGCAAAATTATGACGAAAGTGATAATTATACTAAAACATTGTCACTGTTTTACAAGAACAACAAAAAATTGGCAATATTGTGATAAAAGTCAGAATTTTATATGACAAATGTCGCCATTTTGCATTAAAAAGTAATCATTTTACATTAAAAAAGTAATAATCTTGCGAGAAAATATTGCAATATTGCAGAAACAGAAATAATTTTACATACAAAAGCTTGTTGTGAAAAATGAGTTGGAATTTCACAAGAAAAAAGGTCGCAATTTTACACAATAATTTATTTTTTGGCAGTATTATAGTAAAAGTCGCAATTTTACTCAACGCAAGTCAAAATTTTACAAGAAAAACTGAACATTTGTGCAATATTATGATAAAAGTTTGAATTTTACTCAATGGCAGTCGCATTTTTAAATTTTGGCAATTTTATGAAAAGAGTCGTAATGTTACTCAACAAAAGTCCCAATTTTATAAGAAAATCTTTAACATTTTGGCAATATTATAATTAATAATCTGAATTTTACTTGGCAAAATTATGACTAAAGTCATAATTTGTCTCAAAAAATGTCACTGTTTTACAAGAACAAAAAAAAAATTGGCAATACTGGGATAAAAGTCAGAATTTTATATGACAAATGTCGCCATTTTGCATTAAAAAGTAATAATTTTACATTAAAAAAGTAATACTTTTATGAGAAAATATTGCAATATTGCAGAAACAGAAAGAATTTTATACACAAAAGCTTGTTGCGAAAAATGAGTTGGAATTTCACAAGAAAAAGGTCACAATTTCACAAGAAAAACCTAGAATGTTGGCAGTATTGTAATAAAAGTCGTAATTTTACTCAACGCGAGTCAAAATTTTACGAGAAAAACTGAACATTTGTGCAATATTATGATAAAAGTTGCACGTTTACTCAAAAACACCGGAAGTCGTAAAATCAGCTGTTCACCTGGCGGATTTTTTTCGGGGATGAATAAGGAAGTCCTTCTTCAGCTGCCGTCTTGTTTTATCATATATTGCTGCCTTTGCACCTGTCAATGTTTACTTTTGAATGCACATTAAATCAACAACAAAAATCCTGACTTTGGAGCAATGTTCACAGACTCTAGTATTTGGCTCTCTATTATGTTATTGGGACCATGATTTATGTCCAAACTTGTTCACACCTCCTCATATGGAAGCTACCTTTCCTTCTTGGTGTCTCAAGAAGGACAGAAATACAAGAACACACACACACACACACACACACACACACACACACACACACACACACACACACACACACACACAGCATGGTCTGGCCTGCTGACATTGACCCAAACTCTAAGTGCCTTTGGACAGACCCCCATGCCTATCTAGCGAGGGGGCCATAGCTGACAGAGCAGACGTGATGAGGCAGAAAGAAGGTGATGAGTAAAAGTGGGAATTGAACGCTGAGTGAACAGACCGTGTGCTTGGCTAGTTCACCTCACTTGACCCAGGAGACCCAGAATAGAGATGCTAATCAAATCAGCCATTAAAAAGAGGAAACAAACAAGGGTTGCGCTCACCAAACTGGTTGTGAGAGGGAAGTAAAGAACGAGACTTGAGTCCTGCTCACATACTGTATGTCAGGAATGTTGTTCTCATCCTGTTAGGCCTATTTGTCAAATACTTCAGCAGATGTATGTAAGTCTCCTTCAGTCCTACCTGACTGACATACTCTATGTGGCCTGGATTACTTAGTCCACTTAACTCTGCAGCACACTCTTTAATGCACGCTGTCCAAAGGCAACAGCATGGAAAGTAACTACATATACATATATATACATATATATATATATATACATACATATACATATATATATATATATATATATATATATATATATATATATATATATATATATATATATATATATATATATATATATATATATATATATATATATACAGTGTTGGGCTAGTTACTGAAAACCAGTAACTAGTTACAGTTACTAGTTACTTTATTTCAAAACTCAGTTACTTACACTAAAAAGTAATGCGTTACTGTGAAAAGTAACTATTTAGTTACTTCTTCTACTTTTTGTTTTTAAAGCTCCCATTAATGCCCTTTTAGCCTTCATGTCAGTACTGTTATTGCACTGGAGAATAATACAATGTGTTGATCAACTTGACATGCATTTGCATCACTCAACTCTACAAAGCTTCGTGGTCTACATACAACACACAAAGACAAAGATATGTTTCAAAGGGCCAATTTATTTCAGGGCAGAACAAATTGACAAAACTATTTTAAATAGCTGCAACTTAACATACATAAGTAACAAACAGCATAATAACACTAACACTAACCACGTTAAACCCAGATTCCAAACTAACAAAGGTCTTAACTCATTGTCTTTCTATGCCACTTCAATATGGAATGCACTCCCAACAGGTGTAAAATAAAGGGCATCTCTATCCTCCTTCAAAACCGCACTAAAAGAACACCTCCAGGCAACTACAACCCTAAACTAACACCCTCCCTTCCACATAATACCTCTTCGGATTGTAAATAATCAAATGTAGACATTTTTTCTTATACTTTCTGATCTCTCTCTCTGTGTCCACTACTTGCTATACAGTGGGGCAAAAAAGTATTTAGTCAGCCACCAATTGTGCAAGTTCTCCCACTTAAAATGATGATAGAGGTCTGTAATTTTCATCATAGGTACACTTCAACTGTGAGAGACAGAATGTGAAAAAAAATCCAGGAATTCACATTGTAGGAATTTTCAAGAATTTATTTGTAAATTATGGTGGAAAATAAGTATTTGGTCAATAAAAATTCAACTCAATACTTTGTAATAAAACCTTTGTTGGCAATAACAGAGGTCAAACGATTACTATAGGTCTTTACCAGGTTTGCACACACAGTAGCTGGTATTTTGGCCCATTCCTCCATGCAGATCTTCTCGAGAGCAGTTATGTTTTGGGGCTGTCGCCGAGCAACACGCACTTTCAACTCCCTCCACAGATTATCTATGGGGTTGAGGTCTGGAGACTGGCTAGGCCACTCCAGGACTTTCAAATGCTTCTTACGGAGCCACTCCTTCATTGCCCGGGCGGTGTGTTTGGGATCATTGTCATGCTGGAAGACCCAGCCACGTTTCATCTTCAAAGCTCTCACTGATGGAAGGAGGTTTTGGCTCAAAATCTCACGATACATGGCCCCATTCATTCTTTCCTTAACACGGATCAGTCGGCCTGTCCCCTTAACAGAAAAACAGCCCCAAAGCATGATGTTTCCACCCCCATGCTTCACAGTAGGAATGGTGTTCTTGGGATGCAACTCAGTATTCCTCTTCCTCCAAACACGACGAGTTGAGTTTATACCAAAAAGTTCTATTTTGGTTTCATCTGACCACATGACATTCTCCCAATCCTCTGCTGTATCATCCATGTGCTCTCTGGCAAACTTCAGACGGGCCTGGACATGCACTGGCTTAAGCAGGGGGACACGTCTGGCACTGCAGGATTTGATTCCCTGTCGGCGTAGTGTGTTACTGATGGTAACCTTTGTTACTTTGGTCCCAGCTCTTTGCAGGTCATTCACCAGGTCCCCCCGTGTGCTTCTGGGATTTTTGCTCACCGTTCTTATGATCATTTTGACCCCACGGGATGAGATCTTGCGTGGAGCCCCAGATCGAGGGAGATTATCAGTGGTCTTGTATGTCTTCCATTTTCTGATAATTGCTCCCACAGTTGATTTTTTCACACCAAGCTGCTTGCCTATTGCAGATTCACTCTTCACAGTCTGGTGCAGGTCTACAATTATTTTCCTGGTGTCCTTCGACAGCTCTTTGGTCTTGGCCATAGTGGAGTTTGGAATCTGACTGTTTGAGGCTGTGGACAGGTGTCTTTTATACAGATAACCAGTTCAAACAGGTTTATTAATTAATACAGGTAACGAGTGGAGGACAGAAGAGCTTCTTAAAGAAGAAGTTACAGGTCTGTGAGAGCCAGAGATCTTCCTTGTTTGAAGTGACCAAATACTTATTTTCCACCATAATTTACAAATAAATTCTTTAAAAATCCTACAATGTGAATTCCTGGATTTTTTTTCCCACATTCTGTCTCTCACAGTTGAAGTGTACCTATGATGAAAATTACAGACCTCTGTCATCATTTTAAGTGGGAGAACTTGCACAATCGGTGGCTGACTAAATACTTTTTTGCCCCACTGTACATATCCTACCAAGTCAGTCCTACACTGTTTCAATGTCCATTTCTCTGATGATGCAATTGTTGATGCTGATTGTTGATGACAGAAGTGTTGATAACAACCAAACCTAACCCCCCCACCCCTTCCTCCATATCCCACACCCCGGATTGTAAATAATTCAATGTATATACCCTGATGATTATCTTGTGTGATGACTGTATTATGATGTTAGTATATATCTGATAGTATATATCTGTATCATGAATCAGTGGACCTCGACTTAAACAAGTTGAAAAACTTATTGGGGTGTTACCATTTAGTGGTCAATTGTACGGAATATGTACTGTACTGTGCAATCTACTAATAAAAGTTTCAATCAATCAATCAATCAACAACATAGCTGTAAAGCTGGCTTCACCTAAGGAAGGCACACGTGACATACACAGAGCCTAACCAGGCAGATTTGAATTGTTGTTTTGGGCAGGAGACGGGATCTTTGATCCAACACACAACTTACATTTAACTAAAATGTTCTTTTCTTTGAAGTGAGAATATCTCATACTTGCCAACCCTCCCGAATTTCAGTGCCTCTCCCCGGGACAACCATTCTCCCAAATTTCTCCCGATTTCCAGCCGGACTTAAGGCACGGCCCCTCCAGGTCCGTGCGGACCTGAGTGAGGACAGCCTGTTGTCACGTCCGCATACCTGCCAACTTTTGAAATCAGAAAAACCTAGTAGCCAGGGTCCAGGGGCCGCAGGCCCCGGTAGGTCCAGGACAAAGTCCTGGTGGGGGGTTCAGGTTCGCCCCCCCGACGCAAAATGATTATTAGCATTCAGACAGGTTAAAATGTTGCTAAAACCATCACTTTTCTATCAGTCACAGTGACTTTTCAAAACAAAAATATTACAGCAAAAATCATATGGGTTGATTGACATGTTTATTCTGTAAGCTAACTTCAATAGTTTGAAATTATTTTCACAGTTAATGCCAGTTATCCTGTCAACCTTTCACAAGACTTCAGTTTGTTAATTGGAAGTATAAACACTTTTTACAGTAAACAAATGGTAAAACAGTACTAAACAATTCCATAAAAAAAAAAAATTGGTGTCATTATTAACTTTCTGTCCAAGCTTGTATAATCTACTGCCTTGTTCAATTGTAAAAAATATTCTGTGCCTAAAATTCACATTTCTATCACAATTATCATACTGTAAACATGGTAAGCTAACTTCATTAAAATTAATAGTCCTGTCAATAGCATGGAATTACAATTCAAATGTAGTTTTTTTGTAAGCCTTTCAAAAGAATTCAAAATATGAAAAATTAATGAAAATTCATTGAAGCCATCAGACACTTGAAAAGTGGCACATCACATCTCTAATGTAATCATTTTAACTTTTCAACAGAAATAGCACTGCAAAAATATTAAGGACATACTTCTGTATTTTGGTAGTTATGCTGTCAACATTTAACAAGATTTCTTCAACTTGGACTTGAAAGCATAAATAGTATAAACACTTTTAACAGTATAACAGTACTAAACAATTCCAATAGATAACATTGGTGTCACTACCTTTTTGTGGCTAAAATCCGAAAAACGTTGAAAGTTTTCCACTTGTATCGCTAGCAACGGCATTAGACTTGTGTTTTTTTGTCCCAACGTGGTCTTTTACATCGCTAATTCCTCCGTGTCCGATCGAAAAATCTTGTCTGCACAAGGTGCAATCCGCGTAGTTTTCACCCTTTTTGGAACGGATAATTATTCCCGGATAGGCTTTTGAATATTCTTCGCGGAATGACTGCAGTTTTCTTTTCGGTTTAAGACTCGTTTGCGATTTTTCTCCGGCTGATTCCATGATCGTTCGCTCGTTTGGAAACAATGGCAACAGGTGCCTCGTGCTTGGCAGCGGTGCTATAAATAGCCTCGCGCATGGCATTCGGAATGGCTCGATAGGAAGTTACGGGAAGCAGTGTCGATTGTCATTGTTGTTACGCGATTTCGTGAATAAAACTTAAAAAAAATAAAAAAAAATTTATGATTGAAAAACCGTATTTTTTATCACTGCAACCGTAACCCGGAATAGGTTGATGAAAACCGTAATAATTACGGGAAAACCGGAGTAGTTGGCAGGTATGCGTCCGCTTGGCCAACCAAAAAGTAACCACAGAACACTATACCGTATAGTCGTATAGTGTTCTGTGGTTACTTTTTGGTTGGCCAACGGTTTACGTTGTATTGCGCACCCCCCTCCCCTCCCCTCACCCAGACACACACCCAGACACACACACACACACACACACACACACACACACACACACACACACACACACACACAGAGAGAGCACAGAGGAAGAATCAGAAGCATGTCATTGTTTCGCTGCAATAAAACACGATCAGATCCTCAGTTTCTAGCCGATACTACATAAAAAATAACGTAAAATAACGCAGTAACGCATCATGTAGTAACGGTAACTGAGTTACTGAATATAAAAAATAACGCGTTAGATTACTAGTTACCGCCGAAACTAACGGCGTTACAGTAGTCCCAACACTGAAAATGAAATGATATGAAATTGTGTGATGTATTATGATGTAAGTGTGTTCATGTTCCAAATAAACTAAAGAAAGAAAGAAAAAAATAATTCATATCCAACAATTTTTACTGTCAATATCGGCTACTGAGTTTAATTTGTTTGTGTTTTCTGCTGGTGGTGTGCCTCCGGATTTTTTCAATGAAACAAAAGTGCCTTGGCTCAGAAAAGGCTGAAAAACACTGATGTAGACCACAAAGAAGTGTTCAAATGTAGAAAAAAAGTACAATAATGAGCCCTTCACTGGTCCTGAGCCCTCCTGTGGAATGAGGAAGACTGTTGCAGACTCCAGCTCCAAGAGCTAATCCCATTATCTTGACTTTTAGCCATATTTTCCCAACATTCCCAAACGTCATCTCGAAAGGAGAAATTACGCTGAAGAGCAGAGAACAGCTTTGGCTCGTCCTCTCTGATAAGCGTAAGAAAGGATAAAAAGGCCAGGAGACATCAAACGTCTGGGTGTGGGCAGGCCGGAGCGGTACGGAAAAATGACCAGGCCGTCTATCACAATCAGCTGGGAACCTTTGATCAACCAGACCTTGGTCGCCAATTAACCAGGGATATTTGTCCTCCCTCAGAGGTTCTGACGAGCCGCTGGCACCACGGCCACCGCAGGTCAGAGACCGGCGGGCACCGGCTCGGTCAACACGGCTCACGGAGCCAAAAGCCGAGGGCGCCCCTCGCTGGAACGCGGCACGAAGGAGGCCAAATGAACAATCAGCACAGCGAGGCCTTTGTTTCTGCACCGTCTACTCGGGGCCCCCCTTCTTGGACGCTGTTAAGGATCCGCTGCTTGGCCTGTGGCTGTAGGACACCCACAAGGACAAATATTCACACACACATGCTGCTCCTACACCTGTCACTGTAAACGTGAGCAAACACAAGCCGTGTTGGGTGATGTAACGCACTTCTTTACCCTGACACACTATCTTGCACTCACTGGCAAAGTAAGGACACCCGTGGTACGACTTATGTTCATGGCGCCCCCTGTGGGTTGTGGACAAAATGCTATAGAGGGCATACAGTCCTGGTCAAAAGTTTACATTCACTTGTAAAGAACATCATGTCATGGCTGTCTTGTAGAGATGCGCGGTTTGCGGACACAACCGCGGAGTCCGCGGATTATCCGCGGATCGGGCGGTTGAAATAAAAAAAAATTAGATTTTATCCGCGGGTCGGGTCGGGCGGTTGAAATAAAAAAAATTAGATTTTATCCGCGGGTCGGGTCGGGCGGTTGAAATAAAAAAAAAATTAGATTTTAAATAGATTCAGGCGGGTGGCAGTTAAACCAATTGGGAAATATATATACATAGTTAAATGTTGTTACCCACATACGAAAAACGAGCAGGCACCTGCAGCATATGCCACAACAGAAGAAGAAAAAAAAAGAGAGATGGACACTTTTACAGAGCGGAGAAGGGACGAGGACCGAGGCCCTTTCCCCCGAGAGGGCCCCACCGGGAGCCGTAGCTGAGGCGATCCGCGAGAAGGGCCCGACGCACGTCCAGGGTCACCACCGCGCCCACCGCACCGACACCCCGCCTCGTCCGCCTTCGCCGCGGCCGGCGTCACGCACAGCAGGTAAGCAGCTTACCTGGCCGCCACCCCCATGGCCGGGGGCTCGTAACAGGGGTCACTCCACGCGCTCCGCCCGCGCAGCTTACCTGCCCGCCACCCCCGTTGCCGGGGGCGCGTAACAGGGGTCACTCTCCGCGCGCAGTGCGCTCACGAAAGGGGTGGGGCTCACCCTGGTGAGCGAGTGGGCCACTTTTAGTAAGCAGAACTGGCGCTGCGGGATGAACCGAACGCCGGGTTAAGGCGCCCGATGCCGACGCTCATCAGACCCCAGAAAATGTGTTGGTTGATATAGACAGCAGGACGGTGGCCACGGAAGTCGGAACCCGCTAAGGAGTGTGTAACAACCCACCTGCCGAATCAACTAGCCCTGAAAATGGATGGCGCTGGAGCGTCGGGCCCATACCCGGCCGTCGCCGGCAGCGAGAGCCGCGAGGGCTAGGCCGCGACGAGTAGGATGGCCGGCGCGGTGCTCGCTGAAGCCTCGGGCGCGAGCCCGGGTGGAGCCGCCGCTGGTGCGAGGGACATCGCACCTCCACACGCTTGGAGGTGCGCTCAGCGCGGCTCCCAGATGATTGAGCACTGGTGTGCGTCTGGGCCGTGACAGCGTGGCACGCATTGAATGTCTGTTCTGCATTGGATCAGTCTCCTTTCTTTAACAGGCAAACGCTTTATAACCTCACTAATGCCTTGCATCGTCTATATTAGATATATAACAACGGGCGGGTGCGGGCGGGTGCGGTGTTGATTAAATGTTAAATTCGGGTGGATGCGGATGGTTGACGACTTTTGTGATGCGGTTGTGGATGAAATATTTGCCTATCCGCGCATCTCTACTGTCTTGAGTTTACAATCATTTGTACAACTCTTATTTTTGTGTGATGTAGTGATTGGAGCACATACTTGTTGGTCACTAAAAACATTCATGAATTTTGCTTCTTTTATGGATTTATTATGGGTCTACTGAAAATGTGAGCAAATGTGCTGGGTCAAAAGTATATATACAGCATTGTTAAAGGGGAACATTATCACCAGACCTATGTAAGCGTCAATATATACCTTGATGTTGCAGAAAAAAGACCATATATTTTTTAAACCGATTTCCGAACTCTAAATGGGTGAATTTTGGCGAATTAAACGCCTTTCTATTATTCGCTCTCGGAGCGATGACGTCACAACGTGACGTCACATCGGGAAGCAATCCGCCATTTTCTCACTTTCGTCGGTGTGTTGTCGGAGGGTGTAACAACACGAACAGGGACGGATTCAAGTTGCACCAGTGGCCCAAAGATGCGAAAGTGGCAAGAAATTGGACGTTTGTTCCGCACACTTTACCGACGAAAGCTTTGCTACGACAGAGATGGCAAGAATGTGTGGATATCCTGCGACACTCAAAGCAGATGCTGACATCAACTCCAAAACTGGACAGATCAGCTTTCAGGAAAAAGAGAGCGGATGAGGGTATGTCTACAGAATATATTAATTGATGAAAACTTTATTCATTACTCGCGGTTTTACGTAAATTATTATACATAAACTGTGTTTACCAATAATTTAGCTTAAAAACATTTATTTTTTTCAATCATTCGAGTACATTCGGGTAGTCTTGTGTAATGCAGTATTTTGTGTCTATTTAGGTATGGTTAACCTGAGTGCTGAAATCGTGGAAAAATATATGTTCTTAGCGCGCCTGAATTGGGCTGTCTGCACTCTCAAAGTGCATGTTGTTGCCAAATGTATTTCATATGCTGTAAACCTAGTTCATAGTTGTTAGTTTCCTTTAATGCCAAACAAACACATACCAATCGTTGGTTAGAAGGCGATCGCCGAATTCGTCCTCGCTTTCTCCCGTGTCGCTGGCTGTCGTGTCGTTTTCGTCGGTTTCGCTTGCATACGGTTCAAACCGATATGGCTCAATAGCTTCAGTTTCTTCTTCAATTTGGTTTTCGCTACCTGCCTCCACACTACAACCATCCGTTTCAATACATGCGTAATCTGTTGAATCGCTTAAGCCGCTGAAATCCGAGTCTGAATCCGAGCTAATGTCGCTATAGCTTGCTGTTCTATGCGCCATGTTTGTTTGTGTTGGCATCACTATGTGACGTCACAGGAAAATGGACGGGTGTATATAACGATGGTTAAAATCAGGCACTTTGAAGCTTTTTTTTTTAGGGGTATTGCGTGATGGGTAAAATTTTGAAAAAAACTTCGAAAAATAAAATAAGCCACTGGGAACTGATTTTTAATGGTTTTAACCCTTCTGAAATTGTGGAAATGTTCCCCTTTAAGAGGCCCAGACCTTACGGTTACCCCATGAGGTGCCAGAGGGCCCTAAAGACAATATTCTGCTTTGAAAATATCTATAAAATAAAAAAATGTTGGCTATAAATTAACAAGACACTACACGTTATTCCTCCAGAAGGTCTTATCTTTGTCCATGTGATGTCAGATGAAACAAAAATGTAGCTGTTTGGCCACAATACCCAGCAATATGTTTGGAGGAGAAAGGGTGAGGCCTTTAATCCCATGAACACCAATCCTACCGTCAAGCATGGTGGTAGTAGTATTATGCTCTGGGCCTGTTTTGCTGCCAATGGAACTGGTGCTTTAAATGGGACAATAAAAAAGGAGGATTACCTCAAAATTGTTCAGGACAAGCTAAAATCATCAGCCCGGAGGTTGGGTCTTGGGCGCAGTTGGGTGTTCCAACAGGACAATGACGTCAAAAGTGGGAAAGGAATGGCTATATCAGGCTAGAATGAAGGTTTTAGAATGGCCTTAACAAAGTCCTGACTTAAACGTGTGGACAATGCTGAAGAAACACGTCCATGCCAGAAAAGCAACACATTTAGCTGAACTACACCAATTTTGTCAAAAGGAGTGGTCAAAAATTCAAGCAGAAGCTTGTGGATGGCTACCAAAAGCGCCTTATTGCAGGTAAACTTGCCAAGGGACATGTAAGCAAATATTAACATTGCTGTATGTATACTTTTGATTGGTCACATTTTCAGTAGAGCCATAATAAATTCATAAAAGAAGCAAACTTCATGAATGTTTTTAGTGACCAACAAGTATGTGCTCCAATCACTACATCACACAAAAATAAGAGTTGTAGAAATGATTGTAAACTCAAGACAGCCATGACATGATGTTCTTTACAAGTCTATGTACACTTCTGACCAGGACTATGTAATACAGTTTTGTAACCATGACAGAAATGGCCAATAACTTAGTTGCGGAAAATGCATTTTGCTCCATGTTCTTCTACCAATTTGGCTCAAATTTCAAACACACGTGCTTGCCATTCCCCTAAAAGGTGTTTACCAAATCGGCATTTGGCCAAAGCTTGTGTCGAGCTCAGCGCGATGATGCGGTGTGTTTATCGAGAAAAAATGCCAGCTCAGGCAACACTGCAGGGGTGCATGTTTTGGCATGTTTTCACCCCTTTTGTGTGCGGCAGTTCAGGAGTCGAAGAGTTAGCTTTCACTGTAGATCGGCGCTTCTCAATTATTTACCGTCATGACCCCTCTGTGAAGGACTGAAATGTACCGCCAGTCCCCACACTGCAAAAAGTGAAATCTAAGTAAGATGAAATATCTCAAATAAGGGTGATATTTGCTTATTTTCTGTCTGATAAGATCATTCTTCTCACTAAGCAGATTTTATGTTAGAGTGTTTTACTTGTTTTAAGGGTTTTGGTCCTAAATGATCTCAGTAAGATATTACAGCTTGTTGCTGAGATTTGATGACCTATATCAGGGGTGCTCACACTTTTTCTGCAGGCGAGCTACTTTTCAATTGATCAAGTCGTGGGGATCTACCTCATTCATATACATCATTTATATTTACTTATTTATGAAATATATGTTTTTGTTAACAAGTTAAAGGTGTTTAAAGATAATACAAGCATGTTTAACACATATAGTTAATATTGTTAATAAATTAAAGGTGTTTAATGAAAATACAAGTATGTTTAATACATATAGTTAATATTGTTAACGAGTTAAAGGTGTTTAAAGATAATACAAGCATGTTTAACACATATAGTTAATATTGTTAACGAGTTAAAGGTGTTTAAAGATAATACAAGCATGTTTAACACATATAGTTAATATTGTTAACAAGTTAAAGGTGTTTAAAGATAATACAAGCATGTTTAACACATATAGTTAATATTGTTAACAAGTTAAAGGTGTTTAAAGATAATACAAGCATGTTTAACACATACAGTTAATATTGTTAACAAGTTAAGGTGTTTAAAGATAATACAAGCATCCATCCATCCATCCATTTTCTACCGCTTATTCCCTTTGGGGTCGCGGGGGGCGCTGGAGCCTATCTCAGCTACAATCGGGCGGAAGGCGGGGTACACCCTGGACAAGTCGCCACCTCATCGCAGGGCCAACACAGATAGACAGACAACATTCACACACTAGGGACCATTTAGTGTTGCCAATCAACCTATCCCCAGGTGCATGTCTTTGGAGGTGGGAGGAAGCCGGAGTACCCGGAGGGAACCCACGCAGTCACGGGGAGAACATGCAAACTCCACAAAGCATGTTTAACACATATAGATTCCTTTCTTTCATGAAGACAAGAATATAAGTTGGTGTATTACCTGATTGTGATGACTTGCATTGATTGGAATCAGACAGTGGTGTTGATAACGTCCGCATTTTCGAATGGAGTAAAAAAAAGTCCTCCTTTCTGTCCAATACCACATGAAAGTGGTTGGTTTTTGGCATCTTATTTATCCAGCTTCTGTACTCCTTTGTATACACTTTACAAGAAATACATTGTCGGCAAACTTCGTAGCTTGCTAGCTTGTGCACGCCAGCTTTCTGAGACTCTTATTTTGGTAGCGCAGGCGGGATGAAGCAGAGCTTTTATTGTGCAACTGTGCAGTCGGTCTTTGGAGTTTTGACGACAGGTACGGCGCCAGAGTCTGTTGAAATAAAGTGTTTCTCGCCTTCCAGTCGGTAATTTTAATGAGCTGGCAGCAGCCAGCGTCATCTCAGAAGACCCTCGGGTGCCGTGAATGTCAATCAAGTGACGGAAGTGACGTCATAGTGAAGATTTATGATCGCTCATTTTTAGGACTATTTTTTTAATGCCTGGCTGGTGATCGACTGACACACCCTCCGAGATCGACCGGTAGCTCGCCATCGACGTAATGAGCACCCCTGACCTATATTGAGTAAAACATGCTTGAAACTAGAATATCAAGTGTTGCAAAGCTGTGTCATCAACACTCACAAGTATAAAACTACTTTTTTAAAGTAATCATTTCGTTGTGGCTTGTGCAGCCCTTTGAGACACTTGTGATTTAGGGCTATATAAATAAAGATTGATTGATTGATTGATTTCTTATTTCAAGCATGAAAAAAAATAATCATGATTTTGACACAATTGTGTCTCATAATTTAAACAGATGACAGTCAAATGGACTTTGCTGTTTTATTTTCAATGAAACAATAGAAAATATGTACTCATATAGTAGTACAGTTGGCACAGTACAGTAAACTGACTATTTAAAGGGGAACATTATCAGCAGACCTATGTAAGCGTCAATATATACCTTGATGTTGCAGAAAAAATACCTTCTTTTTTTTTTTACCGATTTCCGAACTCTAAATGGGTGAATTTTGGCGAATTAAACGCCTTTCTATTATTCGCTCTCGGAGCGATGACGTCACATCGGGAAGCAATCCGCCATTTTCTCAAACACCGAGTCAAATCAGCTCTGTTATTTTCCGTTTTTTTGACTGTTTTCCGTACCTTGGAGACATCATGCCTCGTCGGTGTGTTGTCGGAGGGTGTAACAACACCAACAGGGACGGATTCAAGTTGCACCAGTGGCCCAAAGATGCCAAAGTGGCAAGAAATTGGACGTTTGTTCCGCACACTTTACAGACGAAAGCTATGCTACGACAGAGATGGCAAGAATGTGTGGATATCCTGCGACACTCAAAGCAGATGCATTTCCAACCATAAAGTCAAAGAAATCTGCCGCCAGACCCCCATTGAATCTGCCGGAGTGTGTGAGCAATTCAGGGACAAAGGTCCTCGGTAGCACGGCAAGCAATGGCGGCAGTTTGTTCCCGCAGACGAGCGAGCTAAACCCCCTATCGACCGTAGCTTCCCTGGCCTGCTGACATCAACTCCAAAACTGGACAGATCAGCTTTCAGGAAAAGAGAGCGGATGAGGGTATGTCTACAGAATATATTAATTGATGAAAATTGGGCTGTCTGCACTCTCAAAGTGCATGTTGTTGCCAAATGTATTTCATATGCTGTAAACCTAGTTCATAGTTGTTAGTTTCCTTTAATGCCAAACAAACACATACCAATCGTTGGTTAGAAGGCGATCGCCGAATTGGTCCTTGCTTTCTCCCGTGTCGCTGGCTGTCGTGTCGTTTTCGTCGGTTTCGCTTGCATACGGTTCAAACCGATATGGCTCAATAGCTTCAGTTTCTTCTTTAATTTCGTTTTCGCTACCTGCCTCCACACTACAACCATCCGTTCCAATACATGCGTAATCCGTTGAATCGCTTAAGCCGCTGAAATCCGAGTCTGAATCCGAGCTAATGTCGCTATAGCTTGCTGTTCTATGCGCCATGTTTGTTTGTGTTGGCATCGCTATGTGACGTCACAGGAAAATGGACGGGTGTTTATAACGATGGTTAAAATCAGGCACTTTGAAGCTTTTTTTTAGGGATATTGCGTGATGGGTAAAATTGTGAAAAAAACTTCGAAAAATATAATAAGCCACTGGGAACTGATTTTTAATGGTTTTAACCCTTCTGAAATTGTGATAATGTTCCCCTTTAAACATTTAACATGTGACATTTCAAACCATTTTGAACAGAAATAGTTCATGCACATTCAGATAAATTCTTCAAAATTACAATAGAAAATAATTTGGCCGGGGGCCAGGCTGTATATATGCGCACTAATTGACTGAAATAACACGCTCTTGGCGCGATGATGTCATGTTATCCATGGAAAAATGCATTTTTAGACAATATGATTTGCCTGAGCGGCTAGGAGACCCCGAGAGTAACAAGCGGTTGGCCTTGTTGCCTTTCCATTAAGAACAATAAATTAGTTTTTAGTAGGGATGTCCGGTAATGGCTTTTTGCCGATATCCGATATTCCGATATTGTCCAACTCTTTAATTACCGATACCGATATCAACCGATACCGATATCAACCGGTACCAATATATACAGTCGTGGAATTAACACATTATTATGCCTAATTTGGACAACCAGGTATGGTTAAAGGGGAACATTATCACAATTTCAGAATTGTTAAAACCATTAAAAATCAGTTCCCAGTGGCTTATTATATTTTTCGAAGTTTTTTTTAAATTTTTACCCATCACGCAATATCCCTAAAAAAAGCTTCAAAGTGCCTGATTTTAACCATCGTTATATACACCCGTCCATTTTCCTGTGACGTCACATAGTGATGCCAACACAAACAAACATGGCGGAAAGAACAGCAAGCTATAGCGACATTAGCTCGGATTCAGACTGGGATTTCAGCGGCTTAAGCGATTCAACAGATTACGCATGTATTGAAACGGATGGTTGTAGTGTGGAGGCAGGTAGCGAAAACGAAATTGAAGAAGAAACTGAAGTTATTGAGCCATATCGGTTTGAACCGTATGCAAGCGAAACCGACGAAAACGACACGACAGCCAGCGACAGCGAGGACGAATTCGGCGATCGCCTTCTAACCAACGATTGGTATGTGTTTGTTTGGCATTAAAGGAAACTAACAACTATGAACTAGGTTTACAGCATATGAAATACATTTGGCAACAACATGCACTTTGAGAGTGCAGACAGCCCAATTTTCATGAATTAATATATTCTGTAGACATACCCTCATGTCAGCAGGCCAGGGAAGCTCGGGTCGATATTCTTCTCTTGATCATCTTTGGGACGGTGTGAGCCAAGACATCCAGGGGGTTTAGCTCACTCGTCTGCGGGAACAAACTGCCGCCATTGCTTGCCGTGCTACCGAGGTCCTTTGTCCCTGAATTGCTCACACACTCCGGCAGATTCAATGGGGGTCTGGCGGCAGATTTCTTTGACTTTATGGTTGGAAATGCATCTGCTTTGAGTGTCGCAGGATATCCACACATTCTTGCCATCTCTGTCGTAGCATAGCTTTCGTCGGTAAAGTGTGCGGAACAAACGTCCAATTTCTTGCCACTTTCGCATCTTTGGGCCACTGGTGCAACTTGAATCCGTCCCTGTTCGTGTTGTTACACCCTCCGACAACACACCGACGAGGCATGATGTCTCCAAGGTACGGAAAACAGTCGAAAAAACGGCAAATAACAGAGCTGTTTTGACTCGGTGTTTGAGAAAATGGCGGATTGCTTCCCGATGTGACGTCACAACGATGAGAGCGAATATTAGAAAGGTGTTTAATTCGCCAAAATTCACCCATTTAGAGTTCGGAAATCGGTTAAAAAAATATATATGGTCTTTTTTCTGCAACATCAAGGTATATATTGACGCTTACATAGGTCTGGTGATAATGTTCCCCTTTAAAAAATAATAAAATAAAATAAGATAAATAAATTAAAAACAATTTCCTGAATAAAAAAGAAAGTAAAACAATATAAAAACAGCTACATAGAAACTAGTAATGAATGAAAATGAGTAAAATGAAGTGTTAAAGGTTAGTACTATTAGTGGACCAGCAGCACGCACAATCATGTGTGCTTACGGACTGTATCCCTTGCAGACTGTATTGATATATATTGATATATAATGTAGGAACCACAATATTAATAACAGAGAGAAACTACTCTTTTGTGTGAATGAGTGAGGGAGGTTTTTTGGGTTGGTGCACTAATTGTAAGTGTATCTTGTGTTTTTTAGGTTGATTTAATTTAAAAAAAAAAAAAAAAAAAAAACACGATACCGATAATACAAAAACCGATACCAATAATTTCCGATATTACATTTTTTTAAAGCATTTATCGGCCGATAACATCGGCAGGCCGATATTATCGGACATCTCTAGTTTTTAGTATAAGTTTGCTGGTTTCAAGAAATGTAATGGCGAGCGCATATCATTATGTCAAGATAATGGCACTAGCATTTACTTCATTTAAGAATATTTTTCAACATATTGAGCAAAAAGGCCTCATATTTGTTTTTTCTACAAAGAAAAGTGCACTTGTTATTAGTGAGAATATACTTATTTTAAGGTATTTTGGGGTTCATTGAGGTTAGCTAATTTGACTTGTTTTGGAAAGTCTTGACAAGCCGCATTTTCTTGTTCTATTGGCAGATCATTTTGCTTAGTTCAAATAAAATACCCCTAATTTTAGTATTTTTAGGGCCCGCATGGCCCATTGTATAAGGACTCCCAAAGGGAGTCCTTATGCAATGGGACATAAGGACCTATTGAATTTCTAAGGTTTTATTAGGGCCCGCATGGCCCATTGTATAAGGACTCCCTTTGGAGTCCTTATGCAATGGGACATAAGGACCTATTGAATTTCTAAGGTTTTATTATTATTATTATACCGGCCGCCTCTTTGAGCTGCAATTTGACCCACTTAACATGCTTCAAAACTCACCATATTTGACGCACACGTCAGGACCTGCGAAAATTGCCTTTTGATGAAAAAAACGAACAGCAAAACTCAAAATTGCGCTCTAGCGCCCCCTAGGGAAACAAAAAACTAGACTGCCTGTAACTCCCACTAGGAAGGTCGGAGAGACATGAAACAAAAACCTTTATGTAGGTGTGACTTACACCTACCTTTCATAATTGTACATCCTCGGGCAAAAATCAACAGGAAGTTGGCAATTCCCCCTTCAAGACAAAAAAGTACTAAAAACAGTAACTTTTGCCTCTTTGAGCTGTATTTTGACCCCCTTAACATGCTTCAAAACTCACCAAACTGAACACACACATCAGGACTGGCTAAAATTGTGATCTAATGAAAAAACCTAACCCCAAATCTAAAAATTGCGCTCTACGGCAATTTTTGAATAAAACGCAGAAAAAACTGCTCCTCGGAAGAAAAAAATGACATAACTGCCTGTAACTCCCACTGGGAAGGTCGGAGAGACATGAAACAAAAACCTCTATGTAGGTCTCACTTAGACCTACATTTCATAAATTGACAACCCCCAGCAAAAATCAACTGGAAGTTTGCTATTCCCCCTTCAAAACAAATTTTTTGTAAAAACCGGTCACCTTCCTTCAAAAACTATCTCCTCTGAGCGCGTTTGTCGTTTCGGCTTCAAACTAACACAGGAGAGAGATTGAACCCTTGTGTATAAAATAACAGAACAGCGTTTTAATACCTGCTCCGGTTTTGATTTTATGACCCTTCAAAGACCCGCTGCGCTGATGCTGCTGCGCTGCTGTTTTTTTAAGATGGCTGCTTAAAAGCAGGAAGCACCAACGTGCCCACACAATGCAGACAAGGTAGGTACACTAGACAAAAGTCTTGGGACACTTCAGACTAAAAGTAGACAAAAGTATTGGGACACTTAGGACTAGCACCTGCCAAATACGCGGGCCCGACCAATGCTGCTTGCAGCTTTAATTTAAGAATATTTTTCAACATATTGAGCAAAAAGGTCTCATATTTGTTTTTTCTACCAAGAAAAGTGCACTTGTTATTAGTGAGAATATACTTATTTTAAGGTATTTTTGGGTTCATTGAGGTTAGCTAATTTGACTTGTTTTGGAAAGTCTTGACAAGCCGAATTTTCTTGTTCTATTGGCAGATCATTTTGCTTAGTTCAAATAAAATACCCCTAATTTTAGTATTTTTAGGGCCCGTATGGCCCATTGTATAAGGACTCCCAAAGGGAGTCCTTATGCAATGGGACATAAGGACCTATTGAATTTCTAAGGTTTTATTAGGGTCCGCATGGCCCATTGTATAAGGACTCCCTTATGCAATGGGACATAAGGACCTATTGAATTTCTAAGGTTTTATTATTATTATTATACCGGCCGCCTCTTTGAGCTGCAATTTGACCCACTTAACATGCTTCAAAACTCACCATATTTGACACACACGTCAGGACCTGCGAAAATTGCCTTTTGATAAAAAAAACGAACAGCAAAACTCAAAATTGCGCTCTAGCGCCCCGTAGGAAAAAAAAAACTAGACTGCCTGTAACTCCCACTAGGAAGGTCGGAGAGACATGAAACAAAAACCTTTATGTAGGTCTGACTTACACCTACCTTTCATAATTGTACATCCTCGGGCAAAAATCAACAGGAAGTTGGCAATTCCCCCTTCAAGACAAAAAAGTACTAAAAACAGTCACTTTTGCCTCTTTGAGCTCTAATTTGACCCCCTTAACATGCTTCAAAACTCACCAAACTTAACACACACATCAGGACTGGCTAAAATTGCGATCTAATGAAAAAACCTAACCCCAAATCTAAAAATTGCGCTCTACCGCAATTTTTGAATAAAACGCAGAAAAAACTGCTCCTCGGAAGAAAAAAATGACATAACTGCCTGTAACTCCCACTGGGAAGGTCGGAGAGACATGAAACAAAAACCTCTATGTAGGTCTCACTTAGACCTACATTTCATAAATTGACAACCCCCAGCAAAAATCAACAGGAAGTTTGCTATTCCCCCTTCAAAACAACATTTTTTTATAAACCGGTCACTTCTCTTCAAACATTATCTCCTCTGAGCGCGTTTGTCGTTTCGCCTTCAAACTAACACAGGAGAGAGATTGAACCCGTCCAAATACAAGTTATCGAAATAATTTTTCTAACTGCTCCGGTTTTGATTTTATGAGCCTTCAAAGAACCGCTGCGCTGATGCTGCTGCGCTGATGCTGCTGCGCTGCTGTTTTCTCAAGATGGCTGCTTAAAAGCAGGAAGCACCAGCGTGCCCACACAATGCAGACAAGGTAAGTACACTAGACAAAAGTATTGGGACAATTCGGACTAAAAGTAGACAAAAGTATTGGGACACTTAGGACTACCACTGGACAAAAGTATTGGGACACTTACTACTACCACTGAACAAAAGCATTGGGCAACTGGACAAAAGTATTGGGACACTTACACTGGACAAAAGTATTGGGACACTTGGGACTCAAACTTGACAAAAGTATTGGGACACTTAGGACTAGCACCTGCCAAATACGCGGGCCCGACCAACGCTGCTTGCAGCTTTAATTTTACTTGTTTTAGAAAGTCTTGACAAGCTGAATTTTCTTGTTCTATAGGCAGATAATTTTGCATAGTTCAAATAAAATACCCCTCATTTTTGTATTTTTTTTTCTTGTTATTGAACACTGACTTTTTGCAGTGCAGAATTGAATTACTACTCAGAACACGATAATATCTGTTCAACATATGTGGGAGTTACATTCTTTAAAAGCTCTGTCGTCGGCCAAAGTTGTATAATTTATACCATGTATCATCTCTTGAGCAACCTATTACTAACATTCCCAAAACTAAAATACGCCTTTAGATAAGCAGTTGGTCAGCGTGGGATATAAGCTCGGCATGTACATTACATTATTACATAATATTAGGCATTAGTGCAACTCTGTTTTTGGAAGCAAAAACTCTGAATACAACTGTTTATGTCCCAGTGTGAATTTGTTGTGATAACAGTCTTACAAAAAAGTACATCATCCACCCACATGACTAGAAGTGGTTACCAGGGAGCCAGCACAACACGTGTCCTTAATGACGACAAAGAAAAGGGTGATTACGCTACAAATTGAGCAGAAATGAGTTTAACGAATATGTGTCGGGTGTGCACTTCTATCCCATGGCTGGTAATTAAAGCAGAGATCAGAAGGCTGAATAAAGCATGAGCAGTGGAGGCCCCGGAGGCTCAGGTATCACTCCATGTAGACATTCGGCAGACAAAAGGAGTCCCTGAGCCTCCTTCCACCGCCGGGCAGGAGGATTTAAACCTGAAAAGCGTACAGCGATGCACCCCCCACCTTCGCAGATTTAACAGTCAGGGAGCTCAAAGCCCCTTTGGACCTAATTAGGAACTGAAGATAAAGTCCCAAATGGACGTACCCATAAAGAACTGTGTTCAAAAGCATCAACATCTACCCTCTTCATTGTTTATTCATTGTCTTAAATGGGTGTAGCCAAATAAAACTGCCAAGGAACAGCCTCCAAACAAACACTGCACTCTAGCAACAATTACATTCACAACAGGATAGAACGAGGTAACAATGTCAGTCAGTCGGTTTAAATGTGTCGTTTAGGGTCGGCTAATTAATCGAATTTTGATTACGATTATAGCTTCCCCGATCATAAAAATATCACCGAAATAAAAACGATTAGTGCATCGTGCATGTAAAATTCCTGAGCTTGTAGGGTGAAACAGATGAGGAGCGAATGTCTACTAGAAGTTTGGGATCTCACCATGGTTGCTACTTTTTATTTGACACTAGTATCTCCAAATCTGAGGCCATGGTTCTCGGTGGGGAAAGGGTGGACTGCGCCCTTTGGGGTTGGGAGTGAAGTTCTGCCTCAAGTGGAGGAGTTCAAGTATCTCGGGGTCTTGTTCACGAGTGGGGGAAGAATAGAACGCGAGATTGACAGACGGATCGGTGCGGCGTCTGCGGTCTGTTGTGGTGAAGAAGGAGCTGAGTCAGAAGGCGAAGCTCTCGATTTACAGGTCGGGCTTTGTTCCTACCCTCACCTACGGTCATGAACTTTGGGTAATGACCGAAAGGACAAGGTCACGAATACAAGTGGCAGAAACGAGTTTCCTCCACAGGATGTCTGGGGGATCCCCCTAAGAGATAGGGTGAGGAGCTCGGTCATCCGGGAGAGACTCAGAGATAGGGTGAGGAGCTCTGTCATCCGGGAGAGACTCAGAGATAGGGTGAGGAGCTCGGTCATCCGGGAGAGACTCAGAGATAGGGTGAGAAGCTCTGTCATCGGGAGAGACTCAGAGATAGGGTGAGGAGCTCTGTCATCTGGGAGAGACTCAGAGATAGGGTGAGGAGCTCGGTCATCCGGGAGAGACTCAGAGATAGGGTGAGGAGCTCGGTCATCCGGGAGAGACTCAGAGATAGGGTGAGGAGCTCGGTCATCCGGGAGAGACTCAGAGATAGGGTGAGAAGCTCTGTCATCGGGAGAGACTCAGAGATAGGGTGAGGAGCTCTGTCATCCGGGAGAGACTTAAGAGATAGGGTGAGGAGCTCTGTCATCCGGGAGAGACTCAGAGATAGGGTGAGGAGCTCTGTCATCCGGGAGAGACTCAGAGATAGGGTGAGGAGCTCTGTCATCCGGGAGAGACTCAGAGATAGGGTGAGGAGCTCGGTCATCCGGGAGAGACTCAGAGATAGGGTGAGGAGCTCTGTCATCCGGGAGAGACTCAGAGATAGGGTGAGGAGCTCTGTCATCCGGGAGAGACTCAGAGATAGGGTGAGGAGCTCGGTCATCTGGGAGAGACTCAGAGATAGGGTGAGGAGCTCGGTCATCCGGGAGAGACTCAGAGATAGGGTGAGGAGCTCGGTCATTGGGAGAGACTCAGAGATAGGGTGAGGAGCTCTGTCATCCGGGAGAGACTCAGAGATAGGGTGAGGAGCTCTGTCATCTGGGAGAGACTCAGAGATAGGGTGAGGAGCTCGGTCATCCGGGAGAGACTCAGAGATAGGGCGAGGAGCTCTGTCATCCGGGAGAGACTCAGAGATAGGGTGAGGAGCTCGGTCATCCGGGAGAGACTCAGAGATAGGGTGAGGAGCTCTGTCATCGGGAGAGACTCAGAGATAGGGTGAGGAGCTCGGTCATCCGGGAGAGACTCAGAGATAGGGTGAGGAGCTCGGTCATCCGGGAGAGACTCAGAGATAGGGTGAGAAGCTCTGTCATCCGGGAGAGACTCAGAGATAGGGTGAGGAGCTCTGTCATCCGGGAGAGACTCAGAGATAGGGTGAGAAGCTCTGTCATCCGGGAGAGACTCAGAGATAGGGTGAGGAGCTCGGTCATCCGGGAGAGACTCAGAGATAGGGTGAGGAGCTCTGTCATCCGGGAGAGACTCAGAGATAGGGTGAGGCGCTCTGTCATCTGGGAGAGACTCAGAGATAGGGTGAGGAGCTCGGTCTTCCGGGAGAGACTCAGAGATAGGGTGAGAAGCTCTGTCATCGGGAGGGACTCAGAGATAGGGTGAGGAGCTCGGTCATCCGGGAGAGACTCAGAGATAGGGTGAGGAGCTCGTCATCCGGGAGAGACGCTGCTCCTTCACTCTCGAGAGGAGCCAGCTGAGATCTACTACGGATGCCTCCTGGACGCCTCCCTAGTGAGGTGTTTTGGGCATGTCCAGCCGGGAGGAGACTTCGGGGCAGACCTAGGACACGTTGGAGGGACTATGTCTTTTTTCCCAAGACAGCGCCGCTGTAGTGGCTGCTGGTGGCAGGAGCTCTGTGCTCTTGTTTCATCCTTTTGTGTTCCTGAGGTTTCCTTCTTGTTTCATGTGGGTTTTTGGTTGGGGACCCTTTGGGACTGTGTGACAAGGGGTGGCACTTTGGTGACTTCTGCGGTGCTTTTTTGTGAACTTCTGGATCTGCCTCCCGGGAGCCTTTTGGCCATGGAGACCAGATGCTGGGTCTCTGCCACACCAGAGTCCGTTTGGAGAGACTGGAGGAGATGCGGATGAAGAGACAGGGCTGCGGAGCTGGCGCCGAGCGCCGGGACGGACAAGCTTCACAGTGTCTTGGCTGAATGAGCAGGTATCGGACACCTCGGTTCTTCTTGGACGCATCCTCGCTCAACCATGGGGACTGGATACTGGCCGAGAGGGGTCATGCTGACAGTAGTAGCAGTATTCCAACCATGAAAACAGGTGCCAACTGCCTTTTGTTTTTTTGCAGTTTGTGCAAAAAGCCAGACATGATCTCCAGCTTGCAAAATGTCAGCGCCGTCCATCACAACACTGCTTATTATTATTATTAGCCTTTATTTAACCAGGTAAAATCCCATTGAGATCAAAGATCTCTTTTCCAAGGGAGACCTGGCCAAGGGTCTCCCTTGGCCAGGTCTTATCAACAAACACACACACACACACACACACTAGCATACCTGCCAACTTTTGAAATCAGAAAAACCTAGTAGCCAGGGTCCAGGGGCCACAGGCCCCGGTAGGTCCAGGACAAAGTCCTGGTGGGGGGTTCAGGTTCGCCCCCCGACGCAAAATGATTATTAGCATTCAGACAGGTTAAAATGTTGCTAAAACCATCACTTTTCTATCAGTCACAGTGACTTTTCAAAACAAAAATATTACAGCAAAAATCATATGGGTTGATTGACATGTTTATTCTGTAAGCTAACTTCAATAGTTTGAAATTATTTTGACAGTTAATGCCAGTTATCCTGTCAACCTTTCACAAGACTTCAATTTGTTAATTGAAAGTATAAACAGTATAAACACTTTTTACAGTAAACAAATGGTAAAACAGTACTGAACAATTCCATTAAAAAAAAAATTGGTGTCATTATTAACTTTCTGTCCAAGCTTGTATAATCTACTGCCTTGTTCAATTGTAAAAAATATTCTGTGCCTAAAATTCACATTTCTATCACAATTATCATACTGTAAACATGGTAAGCTAACTTCATTACAATTAATAGTCCTGTCAATAGCATGGAATTACAATTCAAATGTAGTTTTTTTGTAAGCCTTTCAAAAGAATTCAAAATATGAAAAATTAATGAAAATTAATTTAAGCCATCAGACACTTGAAAAGTGGCACATCACATCTCTAATGTAATCATTTTAACTTTTCAACAGAAATAGCACTGCAAAAATATTAAGGACATACTTCTGTATTTTGGTAGTTATGCTGTCAACATTTAACAAGATTTCTTCAACTTGGACTTGAAAGCATAAATAGTATCAACACTTTTAACAGTATAACAGTACTAAACAATTCCAATAGATAACATTGGTGTCATTACCTTTTTGTGGCTAAAATCCGAAAAACGTTGAAAGTTTTCCACTTGTATCGCTAGCAACAGCATTAGACTTCGTTTTTTTTGCCCCAACGTGGTCTTTTACATCGCTAATTCCTCCGTGTCCGATCGAAAAATCTTGTCTGCACAAGGTGCAATTCGCGTAGTTTTCACCCTTTTTGGAACGGATAATTATTCCCGGATAGGCTTTTGAATATTCTTCACGGAATGACTGTTTAAGACTCGTTTGCGATTTTTCTCCAGCTGATTCCATGATCGTTCGCTCGTTTGGAAACAATGGCAACAGGTGCCTCGTGCTTGGCAGCGGTGCTATAAATAGCCTCGCGCATGGCATTCGGAATGGCTCGATAGGAAGTTACGGGAAGCAGTGTCGATTGTCATTGTTGTTACGCGATTTTGTGAATAAAACTTTTAAAAAAAATGTTTTTTTTAATTAATGAAAAAACGTATTTTTTATCACTGCAACCGTAACCCGGAATAGGTTGATGAAAACCGTACTAATTACGGGAAAACCGGAGTAGTTGGCAGGTATGCACTAGACTGGACTATTTTCACCCATTGGTGTTCAGAGTTATCAGCACATCCAAGATATTTATTGGAAAAGCTGCCTCTTAGCTGGATGTGCTCCCCAATGAGCCGAGAATAGAGCTGCAAATAGTTGTGCCTCTCCTCTTTCCAATGATCTTTCAAATACAAGTTCAGCTTGTCAAGAGGAGAATGTCTTCTCTAAGAAGCTTACTTTATAGTGTGCATCTTTCCTCTTGATTCACATCGAGACTACACAAGAGCGTGTCAGGGAAATTCTCTGGCATCTCTTATCTAAAGAACCCGTCCAACGTGGACGTGACCTGCGCAGTATAAGGTAGGCCTAGGCGATAAATCGATGTTATTGATAAATCTGAGTTGTTTGTTGACGACGATTTAAAAAGTTTAAAAAAAAACAATGTTTTTCTACTCTTGCTGCGGCATTTTTGTACCCCCAAGAGCTTCCCAACATCTAACACCCACTAAAGATCAGCTTACTGTGGTGGAATCATATACACAAAGTACTAGGGCTATCAAAATATATCACATACTGTCACGTCATACGTCACATACTGTCACGTCATACGTCACATACGTATACGTCCTCCCTGAGCAGAGAGGTAGCAGCATGGCTAACGTTAGCTGTGATGCTAGCGCAGCCGTGCGAGCAACGCTCCCTCTAAGGCGCTCGCCTGTGCAATTGCGCACTGTTTAAGCGTCCTCTGCGCACAGCAAATCTATGCCACGCACAAAATCTAATAAAAAAATAAGCGCATAACAATTTTCGACACACGGACACGACAGAGAAAACAGTTTTCGTCATCATTGTTCAAATATTGTGACGTCTGTCGAGACGCTTATCTCCATTCGGTGCCATACGTCCACACCATCAAAATGCCGAGGCAAAAATTTCCACATCAACACCGTATGAAAAAAGTAGTGATTTTTTTAGTTGTGATTTCCTTCTCTGCATGAAAGTTTAAAAGTAGCATATATTAATGCAGTATGAAGAAGAATGTTTTAATGTAGACATGCAAGCCTTGAAAGAAAATTTTGAAAATCAAGACTACATTTCCTGCAAATGGGTGCATTTCTACCCTATATTTTAACTTTAGATTTATTCTCATATCAAACTCTTTTGGCTGTCTTTTTGACACTTACCCTCCACACCCTGGATTATAAATAATGTAAATAATTCAATGTGATTATCTTGTGTGATGACTGTATTATGATGATAGTATATATCTGATAGTATATATCTGTATCATGAATCAATTTAAGTGGACCCCGACTTAAACAAGTTGAAAAACTTATTGGGGTGTTACCATTTAGTGGTCAATTGTACGGAATATGTACTTCACTGTGCAACCTACTAATAAAAGTCTCAATCAATCAATCAAAACACATAGAATCATCATACTGCTGTGATTATATGCATCAAGTGTTCATTCAAGGCTGAGGCAAAATATCGAGATATATATCGTGTATCGCAATATGGCCTTAAAATATCGCAATATTAAAAAAAGGCCATATCGCCCAGCCCTAGTTTCAATGATGCCATTTCTGTTTGTCATGTATAATTTTGTCTATTTTGTGTTTATCCTTGAATAAACAGGTCAGTTTCTTGTTACCAACCATTGTGTATTATTCAAACTCCCCTAATTCAGCTGGCTAGTTGTTATCAAGAGTACTAAAACCCTTTTCAACATGATTCTGACAACTAAGTAGGCTAAATAACTTTAAACTTTAATACATGCTCGGATAGGCCAGTATCGGTCAATATCGGTAATATATATATATATATATATATATATATGAATATATGAAAGAATGCTGAACAGCCAATCCTGTTACAGTATCAACGATCAAGTTTGGTTGCGCCATCTTGCTGTCTCACTGTTGATTCTCTGCATGGAGTGAGAAAACAATGTAAAAATGAGTGCTGCAGTGAGCGAAGAAATTATAGATAAAACAGGAAAAGTCACCTTGACAGAATGGCATTTTTTTTGGGACTTTTTCAAACGGACCGCGGTCATTCGCCGCGCTCATCTTTTCTTAGAACTAAAGTGCGGGACTGTATAAATAAAATAAATAAAATGTAAGAAATGTGCTACTTTTAAATAAAAGTTACTGCATAAGATAAATGTTCCATACTTTTTTTGCCCACATGTGGCCTGTATCAGATCTTTTCATGTCAATGTAAACAGTGCAATTCCAAATGTTTCATATCCAACCCAGGCCTCTTTCGTACTTAAATTGGATATATGTGCGATTATATATGTGTGAATGCTCCTGCACTCCAGTCGCATTTACACCACCAGAAGGTCATCCAAAAGCAATAAGCGTCATAATTATTTAGTAAAATAGAGAGTCAAATAAATAGTTGACAAAAGGAGCAGAAAACAGTTGAAAATAAAATGTTTTAGGAACTCACTCGAAACTTCCACCACTCCCGTCTCCGACTGCTCGCCCACACGCTCTTCAAGCCAGACATCGAAGCAATTAAAACGGCGAGCGCCAAAATATTTCACCTTCTACGCGCAATAGTTCTTTTCAGAAAATGTTGACTCTGATTGCACAAAACCCTTGAAATTGCCGACTAGAGCTTAAGCCATTTTTACTTCCGTAAACAGTGCAGTGCGTGCGAGGTCATGACTTCATGTCCGCATGAGGGTCACATTGCATTCACATTAGAAATCACTTTTTTTTGGTAATGTGAACGCCCACTAAAAAGATGAGATTTGACCAAAAAAAATCACAATTGGACATCCGACATTGCAGAGTGAACATAGCCTCAGGTATGTTTCTGATGTGATTGCAGTCTGAACCATCAATCAAGCGACCAATACGTCATCAAAAAGCGATAAGTGTCATCATTCTTCGCCAAAATAGACAGTTGCAAATTAAATAGTTGACAAATGAGCAGAAAACAGGCAAAAATATTATGTTTTAGAAACTCACGTCAAAATTCCACCACTCCTGTCTCCGACTGCTCACCCACATGCTCTTGGGAGCACACGTGGAAGAAAATGTCCCACAAACTGCAAGAGCCAAAATTACGGGTGTAACGGTACGTGTATTTGTATTGAACCGTTTCGGTACGAGGGTTTCGGTTCGGTGCGGAGGTGTACCGAACGAGTACACATGCTAGCAGCGACCGGTCTAGGACAACATGTAAAAGCCAGAGCTGGAAGACCCTCCTGCCTCATTAAGATCTCCCGTTTGGGAACACTTTGGCTGCGCGATACACCAATGGAGGACGGAGGTTTGCCGACATTGTTCAGCATTTGCTTCTGACAACACGTCAAACATGTTGCACCTTTCCTGCTTCCGGCTCCCAGACCGTAGTCGAGGAGCGCAGGGGAGACAATTGTTGCCCCCCATGTATTCTCGGGGGCAACACACTTCCCTCTACCCGGCAGTGGGTCTCCACAGCTCGGGACTCCAGGGTAAATGACGAGTCCGGCGATTAGTTGCAAATCGTGGCTTTATTGAGGTCTTGCACACAGCTAATCCAACAAAACACTAGCCACTCCCCGCACTCACGCTACCGCTCCCTCACCTCGCTCGCCCACACACTCACCTCACATGCCGTCACATATTAAAGGGCCACACACACACACATACGCTACTCTCATAACACATGCTAACCCATTTGAAGCGTCACCACCGCATTCAAGCAGCCTCTCCTCGGCGAGTCAGGCAGGGCTAAAGCAATAACAAATGTTTTTATAGGAGCAGATATAAGACCATATTGCATTAAAAACTAGATTTTGACCCACTTCTATGGTGGAAGATCGATGAGCCCATATACTGTATCCTCTAGTTAGCCAGGCTGGGGGGGGAAAGAAAAGTAAATCTGAGGCTGAGTTGACTTCAAACTGTTTAATGTTGCACTTTTTATATGTAGAAGAAAAGTTTTGTCATTTAATTTAATCTGAGCAACAACTTGAGGCAGTTTAATGTTGATTAACAAGTTGAACAACTTATTGGGGTGTTACCATTTAGTGGTCAATTGTACGGAATATGTACTGTACTAATAAAAGTCTCAATCAATCAATCAAAAAAAGCACTTTATATGTAGAAAGGTTTTGTTAAGAAACCATTCTGAGCCTTATCTTATTTAGTTTTTATTTTATGTATGTTGACCACATGAACCCTGGCAATGGACCCTGTGTGTATATGTATGTTATGCCATTGTTTACACATTTCGTAAATAAATAACCAAAAAATTTATATTTTGATGTTTTCTTACTGTACCGAAAAATTAACCGAACCATGACCTCTAAACCGAGGTACGTACCGAACCGAAATTTTTGTGTACCGTTATACCCCTAGCCAAAATGCTAACCCTCTTCTCAAACTTCTACGTATGCGCAATCATTTGGTTAAAAATTGTTGACTCTGATCGCACAAAACCCTTGAAATTGCCACAAATGTGCCAGGACTGAGACCTGAAAAGGTGTGAGCACCTCTGATCTAGATTAGGGATGTCCCGATCCGGCTGCCGATATTTGCCAAAAATTGCGTATCGGCAAGGCATGGGAAAATGCCGATCCAGATCCAGTTTTAAAAAAAACTCAGGTCTGTGTTTTCCAACACACCGATTTAAATAATACATTCCACTTTTCTGCTGCTCCGTAATCTCCATTCCGCATTTTCCAGCACACCTTCAACACATCCACTGCTCTGTGAAGTCTCACGCAGTTGCTTTTAGCTGCTGGCATTACACGACAGGCTCTTCTCACTCTTTCCTGTGTCTCCCTCTCACAGACAGCGAGCGCACCTTCTTACACACGTCACATACTGTCACGTCATACGTCACATACGTATACGTCCTCCCCGAGCAGAGAGGTAGCAGCATGGCTAACGTTAGCTGTGATGCTAGCGCAACCGTGCGAGCAACGCTCCCTCTAAGGCAGTGGTTCTCAACCTTTTTTCAGTGATGTACCCCCTGTGAACATTTTTTTAATTCAAGTACCCCCTAATCAGAACAAAGCATTTTTGGTTGAAAAAAAGAGATAAAGAAGTAAAATACAGCACTATGTCATCAGTTTCTGATTTATTAAATTGTATAACAGTGCAAAATATTGCTCATTTGTTGTGGTCTTTCTTTAACTATTTGGAAAAAAAAGATATGAAAATAACTAAAAACTTGTTGAAAAATAAACAAGTGATTCAATTATAAATAAAGATTTCTACACATAGAAGTAATCATCAACTTAAAGTGCCCTCTTTGGGGATTGTAATAGAGATCCATCTGGATTCATGAACTTAATTCCAAACATTTATTCACAAAAAAATAAATCTTTAACATCAATATTTATGGAACATGTCCACAAAAATCTAGCTGTCAACACTGAATTTTTTTTTTGAGACATTTAAAAAAAATCTCTGCATGAAAGTTTAAAAGTAGCATATATTAATGCAGTATGAAGAAGAATGTTTTAATGTAGACATGCAAGCCTTGAAAGAAAATTTTGAAAATCAAGACTACATTTCCTGCAAATGGGTGCATTTCTACCCTATATTTTAACTTTAGATTTATTCTCATATCAAACTCTTTTGACTGTCTTTTTGACACTTACCCTCCACACCCTGGATTATAAATAATGTAAATAATTCAATGTGATTATCTTGTGTGATGACTGTATTATGATGATAGTATATATCTGATAGTATATATCTGTATCATGAATCAATTTAAGTGGACCCCGACTTAAACAAGTTGAAAAACTTATTGGGGTGTTACCATTTAGTGGTCAATTGTACGGAATATGTACTTCACTGTGCAACCTACTAATAAAAGTCTCAATCAATCAATCAAAACACATAGAATCATCATACTGCTGTGATTATATGCATCAAGTGTTCATTCAAGGCTAAGGCAGAATATCGAGATATATATCGTGTATCGCAATATGGCCTTAAAATATCGCAATATTAAAAAAAGGCCATATCGCCCAGCCCTAGTTTAATGATGCCATTTCTGTTTGTCATGTATAATTTTGTCTATTTTGTGTTTATCCTTGAATAAACATGTCAGTTTCTTGTTACCAACCATTGTGTATTATTCAAACTCCCCTAATTCAGCTGGCTAGTTGTTATCAAGAGTACTAAAACCCTTTTCAACATGATTCTGACAACTAAGTAGGCTAAATAACTTTAAACTTTAATACATGCTCGGATAGGCCAGTATCGGTCAGTATCGGTATCGGATCGGAAATGCAAAAACAATATCGGTATCGGATCGGAAGTGCAAAAACCTGGATCGGGACATCCCTAATCTAGATCACAAGAAGCGTTTTCAATGTATATTAAAATCATCATTGGCGACCTCTAAATGTTAATATCGCCAACTATCACCTTCATTTAATTGTGAAAGCCCAAATCGCAATCGTGATTAAAAGACTTTTACTTGTGCAGCCCTCCCATGTGGTCAAAGAGAGCTACGTTCTTTGACTGGTTAGATAAAATCTGTTTGCACGATTGGAAAATAAAAGCCTATTCGCCCTTTAAGGAAAAAAAATAAATAAAAAGACTCCGGCTAAAATGAGTATGACTAATAGTAGCGAGTTATTCACGACATGTCCAGTAGAACGATACGTCACTTGACTATCTCTCTGCTATCAGCCAACAAAAAAAAAGAAAAGAAAAGAGTGAGGCCCTCTGATTGCGTCACGGCTGCATAGCGAGTTTATCAACCTTGGTTGTGTCATCACTCAGCATTCATGTGCTGCCAAGACTCAGCCTCTCCTTTTTCTCCTTCACCTTGCCTCTAAGTAAAGCAATGTCGCAAATTGATTTAAAAGCCAACAATTAGGATTAAACGACAACAACAACAACAAAAACTAAACAGATGTTTTATCTCTCTGGAAACAAGCTGGCAACGGTCAGAGATGCAAGGAGGCCCACATGGCATAGAGGGTAGGTTGCAGTGCAGATACAAACAATAAGGCAAAAAAAAAAAAAGAGTGAAACATCAAGGAACACATTAAGACATTATAAATAGAGCACATGCTGATGCAACCAGCTAACACGTTCAGTGGCACCATTTCTACATACAGCTACAAAAGTGAAACACAACAAAATGAATCATATATTTTGCGCACATGCAATTGCACCGTATTTTAAATTGCACCATTGATAAAACCATGATTTTGTTTTATTGAATTGGTTTAAATTTATTTTCTGATGTTATTAGTTGGAGGTAGGGCTGGGCGATATATCGATGTACTCGATTTGTCTCTGTGCGAAATAGAAAATGACTACCGTATTTTTCGGAATATAAGTCGCAGTTTTTTTTCATAGTTTGGCCGGGCTCCAGTGCGACTTATATATGTTTCTTTTCCTTTTTTATTATGCATTTTCGCCAGGTGCGACTTATACTCCAGTGCGACTTATACTCCGAAAAATGCGGTATATGGTGATATTGGAGTATACGTTCTCACGCAGTTGCTTTTAGCTGCGGGCATTACACTACACTCACTCTTTCTTGTCTCTCCTTCTCACAGAGACGTAAAACAAGCGCACCTTCTTACATACGTCACATACGTATACGCTAGAGATGTGCGGATAGGCAATTATTTCATCCGCAACCGCATCAGAAAGTCGTCAACCATCCGCCATCCACCCGATCTAACATTTAATCAAACCCGCACGCGCCCGCCATCCGCCACCCGCCCGTTGTTATATATCTAATATAGACGATGCAAGGCATTAGTGAGGTTATAAAGCTTTTGCCTGTTAAAGAAAGGAGACTGATCCAATGCAGCACAGACATTCAATGCGTGCCACGCTGTCACGGCCCAGACGCACACCATTGCGCAATCATATGGGAGCCGCGCTGAGCGCACCTCCAAGCGCGTGGAGGTGCGATGTCCCTCGAACCCGCGGCGGCTCGCGCCCGAGGCGGCTCCACCCGGGCTCGCGCCCGAGGCGGCTCCACCCGGGCTCGCGCCCGAGGAGGCTCCACCCGGGCTCGCGCCCGAGGAGGCTCCACCCGGGCTCGCGCCCGAGGAGGCTCCACCCGGGCTCGCGCCCGAGGAGGCTCCACCCGGGCTCGCGCCCGAGGAGGCTCCACCCGGGCTCGCGCCCGAGGAGGCTCCACCCGGGCTCGCGCCCGAGGAGGCTCCACCCGGGCTCGCGCCCGAGGCGGCTCCACCCGGGCTCGCGCCCGAGGAGGCTCCACCCGGGCTCGCGCCCGAGGAGGCTCCACCCGGGCTCGCGCCCGAGGCGGCTCCACCCGGGCTCGCGCCCGAGGCGGCTCCACCCGGGCTCGCGCCCGAGGAGGCTCCACCCGGGCTCGCGCCCGAGGAGGCTCCACCCGGGCTCGCGCCCGAGGAGGCTCCACCCGGGCTCGCGCCCGAGGAGGCTCCACCCGGGCTCGCGCCCGAGGAGGCTCCACCCGGGCTCGCGCCCGAGGAGGCTCCACCCGGGCTCGCGCCCGAGGCGGCTCCACCCGGGCTCGCGCCCGAGGCGGCTCCACCCGGGCTCGCGCCCGAGGCGGCTCCACCCGGGCTCGCGCCCGAGGCGGCTCCACCCGGGCTCGCGCCCGAGGCGGCTCCACCCGGGCTCGCGCCCGAGGCGGCTCCACCCGGGCTCGCGCCCGAGGCTTCAGCGCGCACCGCGGCGGCCATCCTACTCGTCGCGGCCTAGCCCTCGCGGCTCTTGCTGCCGGCGACGGCCGGGTATGGGCCCGACGCTCCAGCGCCATCCATTTTCAGGGCTAGTTGATTCGGCAGGTGGGTTGTTACACACTCCTTAGCGGGTTCCGACTTCCATGGCCACCGTCCTGCTGTCTATATCAACCAGGGTGAGCCCCACCCCTTTCGTGAGCGCACTGCGCGCGGAGTGACCCCTGTTACGCGCCCCCGGCAACAGGGGTGGCGGGCAGGTAAGCTGCGCGGGCGGAGCGCGCGGAGTGACCCCTGTTACGAGCCCCCGGCCACGGGGGTGGCGGGCAGGTAAACTGCTTACCTGCTGCACGTGACGCCGGCCGCGGCGAAGGCGGACGAGGCGGGGTGTCGGTGCGGTGGGCGCGGTGGTGACCCTGGACGTGCGTCGGGCCCTTCTCGCGGATCGCCTCAGCTACGGCTCCCGGTGGGGCCCTCTCCGGGGAAGGGGCCTCGGTCCCGGACCCTGGCGAGGCGTCCCTTTTCCGCTCCGTAAAAGTGTCCATCTCTTTTTTTTTCTTCTTCTGTTGTGGCATATGCTGCAGGTGCCTGCTCGTTTTTCGTATGTGGGTAACAACATTTAACTATGTATATATATTTCCCAATTGGTTTAACTGCCACCCGCCTGAATCTATTTAAAATCTAATTTTTTTTTAATTTCAACCGCCCTACCCGACCCGCGGATAAAATCTAATTTTTTTTTATTTCAACCGCCCGATCCGCGGATAATCCGCGGACTCCGCGGTTGTGTCCGCAAACCGCGCATCTCTAGTATACGCCCTCGCGGAGCAGAGAGGTAGCAACATGGGTAACGTTAGCTGCGGTGCGAGTGGTAATACGAGAGAAAGAAGGTGCAAATCTGGTAACAAATGAAGGAAGAAGAATTAATTCCCAAGAAAAACAGCTTGGGGTCCATCGTCTGGCGGTGGTTTGGCTTCAAGCGGGAAGATGTTGAACAGACAACCATAATTTGTCAAGTGTGGGGCAAAAGCGTTGCTACAAAAAGTAGCATTACTGCTAATATGTAGCATCATAGTGAATGAAGAGTGCTTGAAACTCTGCATGTCAACATCAGCTGCAATACATACAGAATAGTAACTCTCAAATCCCTTCACTGGCTTCCTGTTCCACTCAGGATTGAATTCAAAGTCTCCCTACTAACCCACCAGTGCCTCCATGGAAATGCCCCCCCTCTACCCCAAAGAACTGCTCACCCCCAAATCCTCCACACGACACCTCCGCTCCGGACAGGCTAACCTCCTCCAACCTCAGAGGACAAAGCTACGAACAATGGGAGACCGGGCTTTCTGCTCCGCCGCTCCCAGTTGTGGAACGCTCTCCCTGACCACCTGAGGGCACCACAGACTGTGGATGCTTTTAAAAAAGGCTTAAAAACCTTTCTTTTTTTAAAAAAAGCCTTTTTTTAGATATATGCATACTAGTTTTGGCTATTTTGCTGTTCTAGTTTTATTTTATTTTTTTAATACACTGTAGCACTTTGAGGTTGTTTACTCAATGTAAAGTGCTTTTTACAAATAAAATCTATTATTATTATTATTATTATTATTATTATCTCCGTTCGGTGCCACACTAACAAAATGCCGAAGCGACCATTTCCACATCAACACCGTATGAAACAAATAGTCAACAACAGAAGGAGATAACGCCCGCAGGAACCTACCACATAGCGAAGGCATACCTGCCAACTTTTGAAATCAGAAAAACCTAGTAGCCAGGGTCCAGGGGCCGCAGGCCCCGGTAGGTCCAGGACACATTAACTGACAAAAAAGCCTTCTGAATAAAGAATTAATAACCTTAAAATTAGAAATAATTCCTAACAAATATGACTATGAATTAAATTATAACTACAATAACAACATTTATGAATTTATGATAAAGACAAATGAAATTATAAATACACACAAAAATATATGAAACCACCACTTCAGTAAGTGGGTGAAAATATTAGCCTTAGTAACATGTTTCAACTGGGTCGTGTTTAATAAACATGTATTATTTACAATAACATGTATGTTTTAACTCGTCTCCACAAAAAATACCACGATAGAACTGTGTCTTTAATCTAAGAACAATCACAGCAGTGTCTAAAAATACAAAATCTGTGCATTAACCCATGTGTAAATTAAAGAAAACAAAAAAGCATACCATTGAAACAAATGTCTGTGACGTTACAATAAATGAGTATACATTTTAACATCTAAGATATTAAAAAAAGAAATTTGTTTTCTTCTCATGATAAATTAAATATTTATGCCATTCAATCAATGCCTTATGCTATTTATTATGTGATTATTTCTTTGATAACCACAATATCATACCTTGACATCTTTAAAAGAAATTCAGTGAAAATATGCAGTTCACCATGCAAATGTGTTTTGGTAAATAAAGTTATGATTGTAAATGTATTCAAAATCTTTTGACATTAACTTTATATGTTGAAACTTTCAACAACTTGAAAGAATAAGATTTTTGAGAGTATTTGGTTCAAATTACACAATATAAATAAGACATGTCATTATTGATATTGCAGACATTATTGTAACAAGAAACTTCAGGTCAAAATTTTGGTTTATGAAAGAAATATAAAGAAATATAAATATAAAACTTCATGACGACATTTCTCAAATTAATAAAGAGTAATAGAATAGTATGATAGTTATATGTTACTTGTTTTGAACATGTTATCGTTATCACAAATAAAAAGATATACTGTACACAGAAATTATTTTTGATTTGATTTATTGTTTATGTAATAAAAGATTTACTTAAAATGTTATGTTTTGTGAGTTTTTTTATGCTACGAACTGTACTTACCGGCGATGTAAACCGAAGGAGACATTTCCGTAATGAAAGCTGCAACACCCTTTTTAGATCCCATCATCACTGCAGCATTATCGGCAGCAAAGCAAACCAAATTCTGCCAAGGAATTTCGTTTGAGTCTATTTCTTCCGCGAGTATTTTGTAAATGTTTTCGCCTGTGGAAGCCGTATTGCATTCCCTCAAAGACAGAAGTACTGACAATACTTTTCCAATGTCGTCATCGAAATATGGAACACAAATGGGGTACAGTTTTACATCGTCATAATCGGTGCTGCCGTCAGTCGACATGCTAAATGGTTCCGTCTTCATGACATCGGCGATACTTTTTGAGGATTCTGTTCCAAGACAATGAATAATGTTTGATGTTTTGGTTCGACCACATCCATATTTTTTGGCGATTTTCGAGTCGGGAAACATTTTCCGAAATAACTGTCCCATGTGATCAGCCAGTGCGATTGGAAGTCCATGCTCAATTATTGCCTCCGTAAATAAAACTTCGGCATTTATCACATCCAAAGAATCTGTTTGGGCGACGAAAAACGTTGAAAGTTTTCCACTTGTATCGCTAGCAACGGCATTAGACTTGTGTTTTTTTGTCCCAACGTGGTCTTTTACATCGCTAATTCCTCCGTGTCCGATTGAAAAATCTTGTCTGCACAAGGTGCAATTCGCGTAGTTTTCACCCTTTTTGGAACGGATAATTATTCCCGGATAGGCTTTTGAATATTCTTCACGGAATGACTGCAGTTTTCTTTTCGGTTTAAGACTCGTTTGCGATTTTTCTCCGGCTGATTCCATGATCGTTCGCTCGTTTGGAAACAATGGCCTCGTGCTTGGCAGCGGTGCTATAAATAGCCTCGCGCATGGCATTCGGAATGGCTCGATAGGAAGTTACGGGAAGCAGTGTCGATTGTCATTGTTGTTACGCGATTTCGTGAATAAAACTTTATTTTTTTTATTTTTTTTTTAATTAATGAAAAACCGTATTTTTTATCACTGCAACCGTAACCCGGAATAGGTTGATGAAAACCGTACTAATTACGGGAAAACCGGAGTAGTTGGCAGGTATGCCAACTAAGGACATACACTATTTGATTTCCTATTATGCAGCTCATTTTTATTTGACACTTATTGACATATCTTGTGTGACATCATGCACAAAAGTGCACTTTATTTGTTTTAAACTATTGTAGTGGCGTTCTGTACAAAAAGTGCACTTTAATTGAGTGTTGTTTTCATATGTCATCTTAGTGACATCATGCACAAAAAAATAGCTTGTTTTTAAATGTCTCTGACAATCTTGCACTTTCTGTTTTGGAAATGACATGAATGCTTAATAACTGTTTTAAGGGGAACATTATCACCAGACCTATGTAAGCGTCAATATATACCTTGATGTTGCAGAAAAAAAGACCATATATTTTTTTAACCGATTTCCGAACTCTAATTGGGTGAATTTTGGCGAATTAAACGCCTTTCTAATATTCGCTCTCGGAGCGATGACGTCACAACGTTCAGCTAAATGTGTTGCTTTTCTGACATGGACTTGTTTCTTCAGCATTGTCCACATGTTTAAGTCAGGACTTTGGGAAGGCCATTCTAAAAACTTCATTCTAGCCTGATTTAGCCATTCCTTTACCACTTTTGACGTCATTGTCCTGTTGGAACACCCAACTGCGCCCAAGACCCAACCTCCGGGCTGATGATTTTAGCTTGTCCTGAAGAATTTGGAGGTAATCCTCATTTTTCATTGTCCCATTTACTGTCTGTAAAGCACCAGTTCCATTGGCAGCAAAACAGGCCCAGAGCATAATACTACCACCACCATGCAAAATTTTTGTTTCATCTGACCACAGAACTTTCCTCCAGAAGGTCTCATCTTTGTCCATGTGATGTCAGATGAAACAAAAATGGAGCTGTTTGGCCACAATACCCAGCAATATGTTCCAACAGGACAATGACCCCAAACACACGTCAAAAGTGGTAAAGGAATGACTAAATCAGGCTAGAATGAAGGTTTTAGAATGGCCTTCCCAAAGTCCTAACTTAAAGAGGAACATTATCACCAGACCTATGTAAGCGTCAATATATACCTTGATGTTGCAGAAAAAAGACCATATATTTTTTTAACCGATTTCCGAACTCTAAATGGGTGAATTTTGGCGAATTATACGCCTTTCATTGTGACGTCACATCGGGAAGCAATCCGCCATTTTCTCAAACACCGAGTCAAATCAGCTCTGTTATTTTCCGTTTTTTTCGACTGTTTTCCGTACCTTGGAGACATCATGCCTCGTCGGTGTGTTGTCGGAGGGTGTAACAACACCAACAGGGACGGATTCAAGTTGCACCAGTGGCCCAAAGATGCCAAAGTGGCAAGAAATTGGACGTTTGTTCCGCACACTTTACCGACGAAAGCTATGCTACGACAGAGATGGCAAGAATGTGTGGATATCCTGCGACACTCAAAGCAGATGCATTTCCAACCATAAAGTCAAAGAAATCTGCCGCCAGACCCCCATTGAATCTGCCGGAGTGTGTGAGCAATTCAGGGACAAAGGACCTCGCTAGCACGGCAAGCAATGGCGGCAGTTTGTTCCCGCAGACGAGCGAGCTAAACCCCCTGGATGTCTTGGCTCACACCGTCCCTTATGCCACCGAAGATGATCAAGAGAAGAATATCGACCCAGACATGAGGGTATGTCTACAGAATATATTAATTGATGAAAAATGGGCTGTCTGCACTCTCAAAGTGCATGTTGTTGCCAAATGTATTTCATATGCTGTAAACCTAGTTCATAGTTGTTAGTTTCCTTTAATGCCAAACAAACACATACCAATCGTTGGTTAGAAGGCGATCGCCGAATTGGTCCTCGCTTTCTCCCGTGTCGCTGGCTGTCGTGTCGTTTTCGTGGGTTTCGCTTGCATACGGTTCAAACCGATATGGCTCAATAGCTTCAGTTTCTTCTTCAATTTCGTTTTCGCTACCTGCCTCCACACTACAACCATCCGTTTCAATACATGCGTAATCTGTTGAATCGCTTAAGCCGCTGAAATCCGAGTCTGAATGCGAGCTAATGTCGCTATAGCTTGCTGTTCTATCCGCCATGTTTGTTTGTGTTGGCTTCACTATGTGACGTCACAGGAAAATGGACGGGTGGTTAAAATCAGGCACTTTGAAGCTTTTTTAGGGATAGTGCGTGATGGGTAAAATTTTGAAAAAAACTTCGATAAAAATATAATAAGCCACTGGGAACTGATTTTTAATGGTTTTAACAATTCTGAAATTGTGATAATGTTCCCCTTTAATAAATACACTTTTGCCAACCAAAAAGTTGAGAAGTCACAAAAGTGCCCCACCTTGTTGCACAGTCTATAAGGGGCCCGGAACCAAGAGGAAAAAAGCCCCATGAAAACGAGAGAAACATCAAGAACACAAAAAGAGGCTACACAAGAGGCGCCATCTTGGGAAGGAAACAAAATCAACCTCAACTGGTGGGCCCATGAATCACAACTTGAGTTTAAAACTTCAATCAATACCTAAAATATAGTAGTGATATCATTCAAAGAAAGGGTGTTTCCTCATTTGGCGTTCAAGTGAGAGGGAAGTATCCAGAACTATCCCTCATGGCATTGAATATGTCGTTGTAAGAGCGGCAACTGTTTTTATGAAGTTTAGCACTTTTTATTATGATTCTGTAACCGTCTGTGGCGTCGTCAAAACCAAACTGGCGAGAAAAGGCCACGACAAATGCAAACCACAACACGATTGCAAAAGCCACAAACGACACAACACAGTACCGTATTTTCCGCACTATGAGGCGCACCTAAAAACCTCCAATTTTGTCAAAAGCTGACAGTGCGCCTTATAATCCGGTGCGCCTTATATATGAACAAAGTTTTGAAATATGCAATTCATTGAAGGTGCGCCTTATAATCCGGTGCGCCTTATATATGAACAAAGTTTTGAAATATGCCATTCATTGAAGGTGCGCCTTATAATCCGGTACGCCTTATATATGGACCAATATTGAGCCACAACAGGTCTCGCAACTACGCGATGCATAACGTAACCCCAGCCTCTACTGTAGCTTCTATTCTATGCGCCTTATAATGCGGTGCGCCTTATATATGAACAAAGTATTAAAATAGGCCATTCATTGAAGGTGCGCCTTATAATCCGGTGCGCCTTATATATGAACAAAGTTTTGAAATATGCCATTCGTTGAAGGTGCGCCTTATAATCCGGTGCGCCTTATATATGAACAAAGTTTTGAAATATGCCATTCATTGAAGGTGCGCCTTATAATCCGGTGCGCCTTATATATGAACAAAGTTTTGAAATATGCCATTCATTGAAGGTGCGCCTTATAATCCGGTGCGCTTTATATATGGACCAATATTGAGCCACAACAGGTCTCGCAACTACGGGATGCATAACGTAACCCCAGCCTCTACTGTAGCTTCTATTCTATTCGCCTTATAATGCGGTGCGCCTTATATATGAACAAAGTATTAAAATAGGCCATTCATTGAAGGTGCGCCTTATAATCCGGTGCGCCTTATACATGAACAAAGTTTTGAAATATGCCATTCATTGAAGGTGCGCCTTATAATCCGGTGCGCCTTATATATGAACAAAGTTTTGAAATATGCCATTCATTGAAGGTGCGCCTTATAATCCGGTGCGCCTTATAGTGCGGAAAATACGGTAATATAAAGCCGCAACACAACTTTAAGCCACAAAGGACGCGACCGACGCAACGGATGTGCTTGCTTGAATGATAAAATGAGAGCAGAAAATGTTTCCTCCTGTTAATTCTAAAGTCTTGGTTGCACTTTATTCAAATAAGATGTGAATGCATTGAACATTATTTATTATTTACTTATAATATAGGAAACTTCACCTGCAGTGTCCAGTAACCAATATTTACTTCACAGTCACAGTGATTTGTTTTGCTAAAAAGTTACTAAAATGATTCAACTCACGGTCCCGTTTCGTATATAAATAATACCGTCCCTGAATTGTATCGGCAACCACAAATATCGAGTAGTTGGTAAAACGAATTGTTACACCCCTACAGTTTTGTTGAGACTACTCCTTGTTTTACAACGAACTGAAACTCCCATGAATTATTATTACTGGACAAAAAAAGAGAACTAGTTACATGCATTTCAAAAGAATATGTGCTGCTACAATGACTAAAGGCAACTTTGGTTCACTAACTTAACATCTTCCCACGGCAGTGCAGCAAAAGTGAAGTGAGACAGAAACTAGAGGGTTCCTGGCTCGAATCCAGCATCCACCATCCTTGTCACTGCCGTTGTGTCCTTGTGGAAGACACTTCACCACCCAGACTGGTGTCAAAGTAGCATAAATGTACATAATAACTTTGAATCACTAGAGACAAGCGCTATTTAAATATTAGGGCTGTAACGATTAATCGATATATTGATTTATATGCCCTAGATTCAACTCCATGGATCTGTGCTCGACAAGTTTGCCAAAGGTGTTGATCCAACATTGTTTAACCCTTGTGTAACGTTCATATTGTTGTTAGCATTTTGTGGCTTTTAATGCCTCACAACTGCAATGCTGAACAGATGTTTACCTTATCCCAATAAACATCTGTTCAGTATTCTAACACAAAAGTGTTTGATTGTGAGGCATTCAAAGCCACAAAATGCAACGGGTCCACCAGACCCACAAATGCTGGCTGAGTAACAACAATATGAACGTTGCACGGAAAATTTCTCTGCCAGTTTCTGCATCCCACAGGGATTCTTCTTTTGGGTTTCTGCACCTGCGGTTCCCACACAAGGTTGCAACATTGTTTGTCAACACTGTCTGCTCTCATTTTCTCGCACATTTGACCCTCTGATGCTCTGTGTAAGTCGCAGTTTTTTTCATAGTTTGGCCGGGGGTGCGACTTATACTCAGGAGCGACTTATGTGTGAAATGATTAACACATTACCGTAAAATATCAAATAATATTATTTAGCTCATTCACGTAAGAGACTAGACCAGGGGTCGGCAACCCGCGGCTCCGGAGCCGCATGCGGCTCTTTGATCACTCTGATGCGGCTCAGCAGCTTACTTGCTGAACCCCCCAATTTTCCCGTGAGACTTCCGGATTTCAGTGCCTCTCTCAGAAAATTCCCGGGATTAATATTACCGTATTTTCCGCACTATTAGCCGCACCTAAAAACCACAAATTTACTCAAAAGCTGACAGTGCGGCTTATAACCCGGTGCGCTTTATATATGGATTAATATTAAGATTCATTTTCATAAAGTTTCGGTCTCGCAACTACGGTAAACAGCCGCCATCTTTTTTCCCCGTAGAAGAGGAAGTGCTTCTTCTTCTACGCAAGCAACCGCCAAGGTAAGCACCCGCCCCCATAGAACAGGAAGCGCTTCTTCTTCTACTGTAAGCAACCACCCGCCCGCGTAGAAGAAGGAAAAAGCGCACGGATATTACGTTTCATTTCCTTTGTGTGTTTACATCTGTAAAGACCACAAAATGGCTCCTACTAAGCGACAGGTTTCCGGTTCATGAAAAGACGCAATCTCTCCATCCGCACACGGACTGCTATTTCACAGCAACTGCCTAAAGACTTTCAAGAAAAGCTGGCTACTTTCCGTGCATATTGTAAAAACAAGATAGCTGAAAAAAAGATCCGGCCAGAGAACATTATCAACATGGACGAGGTTCCACTGACTTTTGATATTCCTGTGAACCGCACTGTGGATACAACGGGAGCACGTACGGTGAATATTCGCACCACAGGGAATGAGAAGTCATCCTTCACTGTGGTTCTAGCTTGCCATGCTAATGGCCAGAAACTTCCACCCATGGTGATATTCAAAAGGAAGACCTTGCCAAAAGAGACCTTTCCAGCCGGCGTCATCATAAAAGCTAACTCGAAGGGATGGATGGATGAAGAAAAGATGAGCGAGTGGTTAAGGTAAGTTTACGCGAAGAGGCCGGGTGGCTTTTTTCACGCAGCTCCGTCCATGTTGATATACGACTCCATGCGCGCCCACATCACGCTGGTTTTAATATATTATTAAAGTTTGACTGACCTATCTGACTGTTTTTTTGACATTCCTTTAGCGCAGTTAGATGCGGCTTATAACACGGGGCGGCTTATAGGTGGACAAAGTTTTGAAATATGCCGTTCATTGAAGGCGCGGCTTATAACCCAGGGCGGCTTATGGTGCGGAAAATACGGTAACCGATTTTCACCCTTACAGCTATAATAAGGGCGTGCCATGATGGTACAACATTTGGCGCTCTCTACAATCTGTATTAACAGCGTGCCAGCCCAACACTTGTTATACAACATACATCTTCTGCTTGCACACGTACGTGACAGCAAGGCATACTTGGTCAACAGCCACACAGGTTACACTGACGGTGACCATATAAAACAACTTTAACACTCTTACTAATAATGCGCCACACTTTGAACCAAAACCAAACAAGAATGACAAACACATTTCGGGAGAACATCTGCACCTTAACACAACATAAACACAACAGGACAAATACCCAGAATCCCATGCAGCCCTGATTATACACCCCTGCTACCACCAAACCCCCCCCCCCCCCCCCCCCCGCCCCAAATTATGCGGCTCCCATTGTTTTCTATAATTTGCAAAACTGGTCAAAATGCCTCTTTGACTGGTAAAGGTTGCCGACCCCTGGACTAGACGTATAGGATTTCATGGGATTTAGTGATTAGGAGTGACAGATTGTTTGGTAAACGTATAGCATGTTCTATATAGTTATAGTTATTTGAATGACTCTTACCATAATATGTTACGTTAACATACCAGTTGGTTATTTATGCCTCATATAACGTACACTTATTCAGCCTGTTTATTTATTTTAAATTGCCTTTCAAATGTCTATTCTTGCTGTTGGCTTTTATCAAATACATTTCCCCTAAAAATGCGACTTATACTCCAGTGCGACTTATATACAAACCCCGTTTCCAAATGAGTTGGGAAATTGTGTTGGATGTAAATATAAACGGAATACAATGATTTGCAAATCATTTTCAACCCATATTCAGTTGAATATGCTACAAAGACAACATATTTGATGTTCAAACTCATAAACTTTATTTTTTTGGCAAATAATCATTAACTTTAGAATTTGATGCCAGCAACACGTGACAAAGAAGTTGGGAAAGGTGGCAATAAATACTGATAAAACACCCCACACATCCCACAGGTGAACAGGCAAAATGGGAACAGGTGGGTGCCATGATTGGGTATAAAAGTAGATTCCATGAAATGCTCAGTCATTCACAAACAAGGATGGGGCGAGGGTCACCACTTTGTCAACAAATGCGTAAGCAAATTGTTGAACAGTTTAAGAAAAACCTTTCTCAACCAGCTATTGCAAGGAATTTAGGGATTTCACCATCTACGGTTCGTAATATCATCAAAGGGTTCAGAGAATCTGGAGAAATCACTGCACGTAAGCAGCTAAGCCCGTGACCTTCGATCCCTCAGGCTGTACTGCATCAACAAGCGACATCAGTGTGTAAAGGATATCACCACATGGGCTCAGGATTACTTCAGAAACCCACTGTTAGTAACTACAGTTGGTCGCTACATCTGTAAGTGCAAGTTAAAACTCTCCTATGCAAGGCGAAAACCGTTTATCAACAACACCCAGAAACGCCGTCGGCTTCGCTGGGCCTGAGCTCATCTAAGATGGACTGATACAAAGTGGAAAAGTGTTCTGTGGTCTGACGAGTCCACATTTCAAATTGTTTTTGGAAACTGTGGACGTCGTGTCCTCTGGACCAAAGAGGAAAAGAACCATCCGGATTGTTATAGGCGCAAAGTTGAAAAGGCGGCATGTGTGATGGTATGGGGGTGTATTAGTGCCCAAGACATGGATAACTTATACATCTGTGAAGGCGCCATTAATGCTGAAAGGTACATACAGCTTTTGGAGAAACATATGTTGTCATCCAAGCAACGTTACCATGGACGCCCCTGCTTATTTCAGCAAGACAATGCCAAGCCACGTGTTACATCAACGTGGCTTCATAGTAAAAGAGTGCGGGTACTAGACTGGCCTGCCTGTAGTCCAGACCTGTCTCCCATTAAAATTTGTGTGGCGCATTATGAAGCCTAAAATACCACAACGGAGACCCCCGGACTGTTGAACAACTTAAGCTGTACATCAGTGATCCTCAACAGGCGGACCGCGGTCCATGTCCGGACCCAGCGACGTGTCCGTCCCGACCCAGCACAAATTATAGTAAAAAAAAAAAAAAAAAAAAAAAAAAAAAATTATTATTATAAATATAATTATTATAAAAAATATATAATAATTGTATTTATCTGTGAGTTATCGCTAGCGCAAGTCAACGTTCTTTGTTGTTTTTAGTCAAATATCTCCACGTTTCGTTTACACTTCTCGTCTCTCTCTCTCTCTCTCTCTCTCTCTCTCTCTCTCTCTCTCTCTCTCTCTCTCTCTCTCTCTCTCTCTGAGAGAGAAAGAGAGAGAGACGGAGTGAGAGCGAGAGAACGCCACTCTGATTGGCTAATTCCGGGGTATGGGTTGTCCTCTCTATCACAACGACGCGCTGATAGGCTGTTACCACCTGGGTCATACACATGTGCAGTGCACAGTGCATGGAACCTTTTGCTGCAGGCACACAGTTGTCTCGTATCGCTACTTCGCTAACTGTTCACTCGTCAGTCACTGAATGTGAATCAAATCACAATGGCATGCTCCAAGTTGGCTCAGGCTGGTAAAAGAAAGGTGGACAGGGAAAACCGACGTTTCAAGGAAGAATGGACAGAGCAATATGTTTTCATCCTACCTACTGCAAGTACCAGACCAATGTGTCTAATATGCAACAGTACTGTTGCTCTGGTGAAAAGTGAAAATCTGAAACGTCACTATCTGAAAGAGCACCGCGAATTTGAAGAGACATTTCCTCATGATTCAGAGCTAAGAAAAAAAGAAATCACAAGGCTGAAAAAGTCATATGAAACACCAAGCAAGATTTTTGTTAAATCTATCACACAACAACAAATAGCAACAGAGCAGTAACGTGTGGTGAGGTTGATGGCTGGTGAGGCACTGACTTCATCACAGTCAGATTTACAAACATATGAACCCTAAAGAGTATCTTATTCACCATTTGATTGGCAGCAGTTAACGGGTTATGTTTAAAAGCTCATACCAGCATTCTTCCCTGCTTGGCACTCAGCATCAAGGCTTGGAATTGGGGGTTAAATCACCAAAAATTATTCCCGGGCGCGGCGCCGCTGCTGCCCACTGCTCCCCTCACCTCCCAGGGGGTGATCAAGGGATGGGTCAAATGCAGAGGACACATTTTTTCAAAGTTCTTATTTATTTTTGTTTCAAAGAAAATATTTCATGTATTTTATTGGATATTTATTTTATTTTTGTTAATTTTAAGAAAATGTTAAACTACCTACCTCCTGCTACTATATAAGCTTGACCGATAATAAACGGACCCAGCCTGTTTCAAAAAAACATTTGTGGACCTTCAAGATTTGTACTTGAGGACCCCTGCTGTACATCAAGCAAGAATGGGAAAGAATTCCACCTGAGAAGCTTCAAAAATGTGTCTCCTCAGTTCCCAAACGTTTACTGAGTGTTGTTAAAAGGAAAGGCCATGTAACACAGTGGTGAACATGCCCTTTCCCAACTACTTTGGCACGTGTTGCAGCCATGAAATTCTAAGTTAATTATTATTTGCAAAAAAAATAATAAAGTTTATGAGTTTGAACATCAAATATGTTGTCTTTGTAGTGCATTCAATTGAATATGGGTTGAAAAGGATTTGCAAATCATTGTATTCCGTTTATATATACATCTAACACAATTTCCCAACTCATATGGAAACGGGGTTTGCATGTTTTTTTCCTTCTTTACTATGCATTTTCGGCCGAAAAATACAGTATTTGGCACGATTAGATGATAACGTTTACAAGATAGGGCCACATAGAATGAGGCGGCGGGCCGGATGTGGCCCCCGGGCCCTTGGCTTTGACACCTGTGCATTATAACAACATGTTACAGTAGGTGAACAGGTGAGTAATAAAGCATGCAAGTGGAGGTCGACCTCAACCTGCCAGGTAGTTTGTTTGCATCGTACCACGCATGCGCGCGATGAATTAATTGCAACTCACCTAGCAAAGTTAACCAGGTAAGTTGAGCGTGGTTAGCCACTGTTGGTAAACAATACTTTTACAGCGTCCCACGGCGTCTATTTACGAGATGCCGTGTGCGCTATTCGGCCCACGGTGTCATGTTGTCATGTTTTCAAGGCAGCGGGATGACATTCAATGCAAGCTAACTGCTAGCTAACGTTAGCATGACGGAGCTAGCGAGGAGTGCCTACCTGTGACCGCTGGCAGCCAAAGACGGTGTCACGCCGCCACGTATTCCGCGCGGAGTCGTGAGTCGTCCCCGCTTGGATAGAAATAAATAAATAAAAGAGTTGGAAGGCAGCGGGGGTGACGCTGCGCCGTCCGCCAGTCCAATAGCTTCAATGGCTGCGAGCGAGCGGCTCAACCAAACGTAACTCCCTAGCAACGGACCGCCCCCCGCGCCTTCCTATTGGTCGACGGCGGAGGCTCCGGAGGTGATGGACAGGTGAGTGAGCAACACGTCCCCATTATGTCACATGTTCTGCTTTGTGTGTGTCAAACACTGCTAAATCACTCCCAAATCATCTCATCTGTTGAATTAACATATTATATATTGTGTAATAATAAGTATTCAGTCGTATAAGGCAGTGGTCCCCAACCACCGGGCCGCGGATCGATTAGTACCGGGCTGCACAAGAATTATAAAAAAAATTTTTTTTTTATTAAATCAACATAAAAAACACAAGATACACTTACAATTAGTGCACCAACCCCAAAAAAAACTCCCTCCCCCATTTACACTCATTCACACAAAAGGGTTGTTTCTTTCTGTTATTAATATTGTGGTTCCTACATTATATATCAATATATATCAATACAGTCTGCAAGGGATACAGTCCGTAAGCACACAGGATTGTGCGTGCTGCTGCTCCACGCATACTTGCCAACCCTCCCGAATTTTCCGGGAGACTCCCGAAATTCAGCGCCTCTCCCGAAAACCCCCCTGGGACAAATATTCTCCCGAAAATCTCCCGATTTTCAGCCGGAGCTGGAGGCCACGCCCCCTCCAGCTCCATGCGGACCTGAGTGAGGACAGACTTTTTTTTATGACGGGAGGACAACAGGGTGACAAGAACTAAATCATCCAGACTAGAGATAAATTGTATTATTATGTTTATCTTACCTAAAAATAAATATATTTATTAATTAAAAAAAATTAAAAAAATACATTTTTACTATATTTTGCTAAAAACATCAAAATAACATCTGACTCCTTATTACATCCAGCCATATAATTATACATTAAAATAAACATATTTGAAATAATTAATTTTAAATTATCATAATAATTCATTTAAAATGACCATATTTAATTATTAAAATAATTGCTTGTTTATCAACAACTTTAGCATTTTATTCATTACATTTTGAAACTCTCAGAAGCCAAGTTATGTTACCGTATATTCCTTAAGATTTATTTATGCAAGTTTGAAGTATCAATTATTTAAACACAGTTTTGTTTGCATATTTTCAGGATGTAGATATATATATATATATATATATATATATATATATATATATATATATATACACACATATATATATATATATATATATATATATATATATATATATATATATATATATATATATATATATATATATATATATATATATGTATATATATATATATGTATATATATTAGAGATGCGCGGATAGGCAATTATTTCATCCGCAACCGCATCAGAAAGTCGTCAACCATCCGCCATCCACCCGATGTTACATTTGATCAGAACCGCACCCGCCCGCCATCCGCCCGCACCCGCCCGTTGTTATATATCTAATATAGACGATGCAAGGCATTAGTGAGGTTATAAAGCTTTTGCCTGTTAAAGAAAGGAGACTGATCCAATGCAGTACAGACATTCGCGTGCCACGCTGTCACGACCCAGACGCACACCAGTGCGCAATCATATGGGAGCCGCGCTGAGCGCACCTCCAAGCGCGTCTCGCTGCCGGCGACGCCCGGGTATGGGCCCGACGCTCCAGCGCCATCCATTTTCAGGGCTAGTTGATTCGGCAGGTGGGTTGTTACACACTCCTTAGCGGGTTCCGACGTCGATGGCCACCGTCCTGCTGTCTATATCAACCAGGGTGAGCCCCACCCCTTTCATGAGCGCACTGTGCGCGGAGTGACCCCTGTTACGAGCCCCCGGCAACAGGGGTGGCGGGCAGGTAAGCTGCGCGGGCGGAGCGCGCGGAGTGACCCCTGTTACGAGCCCCCGGCCACAGGGGGTGGCGGGCAGGTAAGCTGCTTACCTGCTGCGCGTGACGCCAGCCGCGGCGAAGGCGGACGAGGCGGGGTGTCGGTGCGGTGGGCGCGGTGGTGACCCTGGACGTGCGTTGGGCCCTTCTCGCGGATCGCCTCAGCTACGGCTCCCGGTGGGGCCCTCTCGGTGGAAGGAGCCTCGGTCCCGGACCCCGGCGAGGCGTCCCTTCTCCGCTCCGTAAAAGTGTCCATCTCTTTTCTTTTTTTTTCTTCTGTTGTGGCATATGCTGCAGGTGCCTGCTCGTTTTTCGTATGTGGGTAACAACATTTAACTATGTATATATATTTCCCAATTGGTTTAACTGCCACCCGCCTGAATCTATTTAAAATCTAATTTTTTTTTATTTCAACCGCCCGACCCGACCCGACCCGCGGATAAAATCTAGCTTTTTTAAATTTCATCCGCCTGATCCGCGGATAATCCGCGGACTCCGCGGTTGTGCCCACAAACCGCGCATCTCTAATATATATATACAATTCACTGAACGTCAAGTATTTCTTATATATATATATATATATATATATATATATATATATATTTCTTATATATATATATATTTCTTATATATATATATATATATATATAAGAAATACTTGACGTTCAGTGAATTGTAGCTATATATAAATATATATATATATATATATATATATATATATATATATATATATATATATATATACGTGTATATATATATGTATTGTATTATATATATATATATATATATATATATATATATACACGTGTATATATATATGTATTGTATTATATATATATATATATATATATATATATATATATATATATATATATATATATATATATATATATATAAAATAAATACTTGAATTTCAGTGTTCATTTATTTACACATATACACACACATAACACTCATCTACTCATTGTTGAGTTTAGGGTTGAATTGTCCATCCTTGTTCTATTCTCTGTCATTATTTTTCGAACCACGCTGAACACCCTCTCTGATGATGCATTCTGTGTGGCACGCACAAAAGTGCTTTCATCAAATGCACTAGATGGCAGTATTGTCCTGTTTAAGAGTGTCACAACATTGCTGTTTACGGCAGACGAACTGCTTTACGGTATGCAAAAACGTGACTGCTGTTGTTGTGTGTTGTTGCCGCGCTGGGAGGACGTTAATGAAACTGCCTAACAATAAACCCACATAAGAAACCAAGAACTCGCCCTCCATCATTCTATAGTTATAACGTGATTGAGCAGGTACGCTTTTTATGTAGTCGGTTAGCGGACTCAGGTCCATGAGGACCTGAGTCCGCCTGAATTTCGGGAGATTTTCGGGAGAAAATTTGTCCCGGGAGGTTTTCGAGAGAGGCGCTGAATTTCGGGAGTCTCCCGGAAAATCCGGGAGGGTTGGCAAGTATGCCCATTCCACTCATTCACACAAAAGTGTTGTTTCTTTCTGTTATTAATATTGTGGTTCCTACATTATATATCAATATATATCAATACAGTCTGCAAGGGATACAGTCCGTAAGCACACATGATTGTGCGTGCTGCTGGTCCACTAATAGTACTAACCTTTAACACTTCATTTTACTAATTTTCATTCATTACTAGTTTCTATGTAACTGTTTTTATATTGTTTTACTTTCTTTTTTATTCAAGAAAATGTTTTTAATTTATTTATCTTATTTTATTTTATTAATTTAAAAAAAAAAAGGACCTTTTCTTCACCATACCTGGTTGTCCAAATTAGGCATAATAATGTGTTAATTCCACGACTGTATATATCGGTTGATATCGGTATCGGTAATTAAGAGTTGGACAATATCGGATATCGGCAAATAAGCCATTATCGGACATCTCTAGTGGTGACATAAATGATGGTGTTTTGAGATGTAATCATTGAAGTCGGACATCACTGAGGGCCTAGGTGGGAAACTCACGGCCCGCCACTGCTGTGAGTAAAATCAAAGACAACAGGGTGACAAGAACTAAATCATCCAGACTAGAGATGAATTATGTTATTATGTTTACCTTACCTAAAAATAAATATATTTATTAATTTAAAAAAATAAAAATAAAAAGTAAATTTTTACTATATTTTGCTAAAAACATCAAAATTAATTGTATTTTTATTTGTATTTTTTCTGACTCCTTATTACATCCAGCCATAGAATTATACGTTAAAATAAACATATTTGAAATAATTAATTTTAAATTATCATAATAATTCATTTAAAATGACCATATTTAATTATTAAAATAATTGCTTGTTTATCAACAACTTTACCATTTTATTCATTACATTTTGAAGCTCTCAGAAGCCAAGTTATGTTATATTCCTTAAGATTTATTTATGCAAGTTTGAAGTATCAATTATCTAAACACAGTTTTGTTTGCATATTTTCAGGATGTATATATATATATATATATATATATATATATATATATATATATATATATATATATATATATATGTATGTGTGGGAAAAAATCACAAGACTATTTCATCTCTACAGGCCTGTTTCATGAGGGGGGGTACCCTCAATCATCAGGAGAAAATCTCCTGATGATTGAGGGTACCCCCCCTCATGAAACAGGCCTGTAGAGATGAAATACTCTTGTGATTTTTTTCCCACACATACATATATTGCGCTCTACTACGGTATCGAGCACTATTTTTTGGATAACCTTATTAAGACATATATATATTATATATATATATATATATATATTATATATATATATATATATATATATATATATATATATATATATATATATATATATATATATATATATATATATGTATATATATATATATATATATATATATATATATATATATATATATATATATATATATATATATATATATATATATATATATATATATATATATATATATATATATATATATGAAGACATCCAAATGTCTTTTTTGATAATATGGAGTAAATCCTTCTATAAATGCGCTAAAATGCTACAGGTGAGTCTTTGAACGCGTCAGTAAGGCTGCTGCGCCCTCTGGTGGTGTGGACGCGTAACCTCAGCACCACGGATTTACCAAAACAAAAACAAAAAAAGAGAAAAAAAAAAAATCCAATGTGAAAATGAAACATCCATCCATGCATTTTGCTACCGCTTGTCCTTTAACAGTTATACCATAAATAAATATCATAAGTTGTGTCATTGTTATGATGCAAGTATACGGACTAAGAACATAAGTGAAAAAATGATGAATAATTAAATACTTTATGTAAAAATGATACTAATTGTGATATAATGATGAAATGATGTATTTTTTGTGTGTAATTTAAGTCATTCTATTAAATCAACATTATAATAATATGTCACTATATAACATGTGTCACTATAAATAATACAAACAATCCACACAAAGGCAAACTTTGAAAATTATGTGAACATTTTTTATATTTTTATTTATTTTATCTCTTTAAATACATTCATTTTAATGCTGTCCCTGTACGATTTTTATTCAATGATATGACACAGCATGTGTCACAATTAATACCCCCAAAAATCTCTACAAAGACAGATGTGGAAAATTATGTGAATTTGTTTTAAGATAATTGTATAGAAATGTTTTTTTTTAATCTATCCATCCATTCATCCATCCATCTTCTTCCGCTTATCCGAGGTCGGGTCGCGGGAGCAGCAGCTTAAGCAGGGAAGCCCAGACTTCCCTCTCCCCAGCCACTTCGTCCAGCTCCTCCCGGGGGATCCCGAGGCGTTCCCAGGCCAGCCGGGAGAGATAGTCTTCCCAACGTGTCCTGGGTCTTCCCCGTGGCCTCCTACCGGTCGGACGTGCCCGAAACACCTTCCTAGGGAGGCGTTCGGGTGGCATTCTGACCAGATGCCCGAACCACCTCATCTGGCTCCTCTCCATGTGGAGGAGCAGCGGCTTTACTTTGAGCTCCCCCCGAATGACAGAGCTTCTCACCCTATCTCTAAGGGAGAGCCCCGCCACTCGGCGGAGGAAACTCATTTCGGCCGCTTGTACCCGTGATCTTGTCCTTTCGGTCATGACCCAAAGCTCATGACCATAGGTGAGGATGGGAACGTAGATCGACCGGTAAATCGAGAGCTTTGCCTTCCGGCTCAGCTCCTTCTTCACCACAACGGATCGATACAGCGTCCGCATTACTGAAGATGCCGCACCGATCCGCCTGTCGATCTCACGATCCACTCTTCCCCCACTCGTGAACAAGACTCCGAGGTACTTGAACTCCTCTACTTGGGGCAAGATCTCCTCCCCAACCCGGAGATGGCACTCCACCCTTTTCCGGGAGAGAACCATGGACTCGGACTTGGAGGTGCTGATTCCCATCCCAGTCGCTTCACACTCGGCTGCGAACCGATCCAGCGAGAGCTGAAGATCTTGGCCAGAAGAAGCCATCAGGACCACATCATCTGCAAATAGCAGAGACCTAATTCTGCAGCCACCAAACCAGATCCCCTCAACGCCCTGACTGCGCCTAGAAATTCTGTCCATAAAAGTTATGAACAGAATGGGTGACAAAGGGCAGCCTTGGCGGAGTCCAACCCTCACTGGAAACGTGTCCGACTTACTGCCGGCAATGCGGACCAAGCTCTGGCACTGATTATACAGGGAGCGAACTGCCACAATAAGACAGTCCTATACCCCATACTCTCTGAGCACTCCCCCACAGGACTTCCCGGGGTACACGGTCGAATGCCTTCTCCAAGTCCACAAAGCACATGTAGACTGGTTGGGCAAACTCCCATGCACCCTCAAGGACCCTGCCGAGAGTATAGAGCTGGTCCACAGTTCCACGACCAGGACGAAAACCACACTGTTCCTCCTGAATCCGAGGTTCGACTATCCGGCGTAGCCTCCTCTCCAGTACACCTGAATAGACCTTACCGGGAAGGCTGAGGAGTGTGATCCCACGATAGTTGGAACACACCCTCCGGTTCCCCTTCTTAAAGAGAGGAACCACCACCCCGGTCTGCCAATCCAGAGGTACCGCCCCCGATGTCCACGCGATGTTGCAGAGTCTTGTCAACCAAGACAGCCCCACAGCATCCAGAGCCTTAAGGAACTCCGGGCGGATCTCATCCACCCCCGGGGCCTTGCCACCGAGGAGCTTTTTAACTACCTCGGCAACCTCAGCCCCAGAAATAGGAGAGCCCACCACAGATTCCCCAGGCACTGCTTCCTCATAGGAAGACGTGCTGGTAGGATTGAGGAGGTCTTCGAAGTATTCTCTCCACCGATCCACAACATCCGCAGTCGAGGTCAGCAGAACACCATCCCCACCATACACGGTGTTGACACTGCACTGCTTCCCCTTCCTGAGGCGGCGGATGGTGGTCCAGAATTGCTTTGAAGCCTGCCGGAAGTCTTTTTCCATGGCCTCCCCGAACTCCTCCCATGTCCGAATTTTTGCCTCCGCGACCGCTGAAGCCGCACACCGCTTGGCCTGTCGGTACCTGTCTGCTGCCTCAGGAGTCCCATGAGCCAAAAGAACCCGATAGGACTCCTTCTTCAGCTTGACGGCATCCCTCACCGCCGGCGTCCACCAACGGGTTCTAGGATTACCGCCACGACAGGCACCAACTACCTTGCGGCCACAGCTCCAATCGGCCGCCTCGACAATAGAGGTACGGAACATGGTCCACTCGGACTCAATGTCCAGCACCTCCCTCGTGACATGTTCAAAGTTCTTCCGGAGGTGGGAATTGAAACTCTCTCTGACAGGAGACTCTGCTAGACGTTCCCAGCAAACCCTCACAATGCGTTTGGGCCTGCCAGGTCTGTCCGGCATCCTCCCCCACCATCGCAGCCAACTCACCACCAGGTGGTGATCGGTAGAAAGCTCCGCCCCTCTCTTCACCCGAGTGTCCAAAACATAGTCACAAGTAATACTCCATTATAATAATATGTATAAAAGAGGCTATAACAAAATAAACCGATAACGTACCAATTAGGGATGTCCAATAATGACTTTTTGCCGATATCTAATATTCCGATATTGTCCAACTCTTTAATTACCGATACCGATATCAATCGATACCGATATATACAGTCGTGAAATTAACACATTATTATGATATAATAATAAGGTCCTTTTTAAAAAAAATTATAAAATAAAATAAGATAAATAAATTAAAAACATTTTCTTGAATAAAAAAGAAAGTAAAACAATATAAAAACAGTTAAATAGAAACTAGTAATGAATGAAAATGAGTCAAATGAAGTGTTAAAGGTTAGTACTATTAGTGGACCAGCAGCACGCACAATCATGTGTGCTTACGGACTGTATCCCTTGCAGACTGTATTAATTGTTGCGTTTTGGACCAGTTGTTCCTCCCAGGGAATTCAAGTCACAAGTTCTTTCCGACACTTAAAGCTGAGTTGAAAAACCACCAGAGACAGAATAGGTATTTTGTTGTATATTCTCAAAGCTTTGCCAATATACATTTTGATTGAGACCAGTCTAACCCTAGAACATTCTATCGCGCCTCCCCAAAATGGTCTGTCTTCCCGGTCCCACCACCCTCTCTCTCGTCCCATCTCTGTAGCCAAAACAAAATGCTAGTCAAAACACATTCCAAAGAACTCAAGGGCAACACACACAGTTTACTTGCTGACAGAGCATCAAGAGAAGAAATGGAAGAAGTACAACTTAAATTCGGATATATGTAAATATCTGCCTCCGACATGATATATATTGATATATAATGTAGGAACCACAATATTAATAACAGAAAGAAACAACCCTTTTGTGTGAAATGGGGGAGGGAGGTTTTTTGGGTTGGTGCACTAATTGTAAGTGTATCTTGTGTTTTTTAGGTTGATATACCGTATTTTCCGCACCATAAGGCGCCCTGGGTTATAAGCCGCGCCTTCAATGAACGGCATATTTCAAAACTTTGTCCACCTATAAGCTGCCCCGTGTTATAAGCCGCATCTAACTGCGCTAAAAAAATGTCAAAAAAACAGTCAGATAGGTCAGTCAAACTTTAATAATATATTAAAAACCAGCGTGATGTGGGCGCGCATGGAGTCGTATATCAACATGGACGGAGCTGCGTGAAAAAAGCCACCCGGCCTCTTCGCGTAAACTTACCTTAACCACTCGCTCATCTTTTCTTCATCCATCCCTTCGAGTTAGCTTTTATGATGACGCCGGCTGGAAAGGTCTCTTTTGGCAAGGTCTTCCTTTTGAATATCACCATGGGTGGAAGTTTCTGGCCATTAGCATGGCAAGCTAGAACCACAGTGAAGGATGACTTCTCATTCCCCTGTGGTGCGAATATTCATCGTACGTGCTCCCGTTGTATCCACAGTGCGGTTCACAGGAATATCAAAAGTCAGTGGAACCTCGTCCATGTTGATAATGTTCTCTGGCCGGATCTTTTTTTCAGCTATCTTGTTTTTACAATATGCACGGAAAGTAGCCAGCTTTTCTTGAAAGTCTTTAGGCAGTTGCTGTGAAATAGTAGTCCGTGTGCGGATGGAGAGATTGCGTCTTTTCATGAACCGGAAACCTGTCGCTTAGTAGGAGCCATTTTGTGGTCTTTACAGATGTAAACACACAAAGGAAATGAAACGTAATATCCGCGCGCTTCTTCTTCTTCTACGCGGGCGGGTGGTTGCTTACAGTAGAAGAAGAAGCGCTTCCTGTTCTATGGGGGCGGGTGCTTACCTTGGCGGTTGCTTGCGTAGAAGAAGAAGCACTTCCTCTTCTACGGGGAAAAAAGATGGCGGCTGTTTACCGTAGTTGCGAGACCGAAACTTTATGAAAATGAATCTTAATATTAATCCATATATAAAGCGCACCGGGTTATAAGCCGCACTGTCAGCTTTTGAGTAAATTTGTGGTTTTTAGGTGCGGCTAATAGTGCGGAAAATACGGTAATAAAAAAAACAAAAAACAAAACAAAACAAAACAACGATACTGATAATAAAAAAAACGATACCAATAATTTTTGATATTACATTTTTAAGCATTTATCGGCCGATAATATCGGACATCTCTAGTACCAATATATCATTGTTGTAAATATAATAAGAAATATAATTTTCTGTAGTTTGGCTACGTCTAGGCGGGTTAAAAGCAATAAAACACCTTTGTAACTACCTTTTTATTTGACAATGAACATATATAGCACTTGACACAGAAATAATAAGGAGCAAATGTTTGCATGAAAGGTTAGTAGCAGGACAGGCAAAAAGGGGGAAGACAAACACTGTCATGCAAAAGAATAAATAACGTCGGTGACCTTGGTGGGAAAATCATTTTGTCTTCTGACTCAGTCCTCCTTGCCTTCACGCCAAACCAAGCGGGAATGATGACAGAAAGAAGTGAAGGTTACGTAGAAGAATCCTTTGCAAAGACCCGGATGCTCGGCCGCATGTCCTGCTTTGTCCCATGCAGACCGGAAGCATCACGGGTACCGGAGAGAGAGTCCTCCCTTTCCTGGGGTCAGGTGATGACCTGTGGCTCCCAGGCCTGGCTGGCCACCTGGGGGCGACACTGAGCAACCACCGGGGGCCCCGGGGAGCCCTGACTGTCCAGGCAGAAGCCGCTGACCGCGTGCTGCAGGGCCGAGCCTTTCGGCTTCCATTTCTGCACACAAAACAGGAACTTCTTCAGATGGACAATGTGAACGTGACGGCAGGTAAGACGCGAGTGTGACTCCCAGGAGGAGTCAGAGAAATTAAATGATTCTTATTATGTTATTTTATTTGTGTTTATTACACACCTCAGGAAAAAAACACTCATGTATATTAGTGCATCGATAAGTCTTTTATTATTATTATTATTATTATATCATTTTATTTGTGTTCATTACACACCTCAGGAAAAAAAACACTCATGTATATTAGTGCATCGATAAGTCTTTTATTATTATTATTATTATTATTATATCATTTTATTTGTTTGACACCTCAGGAAAAAAACACTCATGTATATTAGTGCATCGATAAGTCTTTTATTATTATTATTATTATTATTATTATTATTATATCATTTTATTTGTTTGACACCTCAGGAAAAAAACACTCATGTATATTAGTGCATCGATAAGTCTTTTATTATTATTATTATTATTATTATTATTATTATTATTATATCATTTTATTTGTTTGACACCTCAGGAAAAAAACACTCATGTATATTAGTGCATCGATAAGTCTTTTATTATTATTATTATTATTATTATTATATCATTTTATTTGTGTTTATTACACACCTCAGGAAAAAAAACCCTCATGTATATTAGTGCATCGCTAAGTCTTTTATTATTATTATTATTATTATTATTATTATTATTATTATTATTATATCATTTTATTTGTTTGACACCTCAGGAAAAAAACACTCATGTATATTAGTGCATCGATAAGTCTTTTATTATTATTATTATTATTATTATTATATCATTTTATTTGTGTTTATTACACACCTCAGGAAAAAACACTCATGTATATTAGTGCATCGCTAAGTCTTTTATTATTATTATTATTATTATTATTATTATTAGATCATTTTATTTTGTGTTTATTACACACTTCAGGAAAAAAACACTCATGTATATTAGTGCATCGATAAGTCTTTTATTATTATTATTATTATTATTATTATATCATTTTATTTGTGTTTATTACACACCTCAGGAAAAAACACTCATGTATATTAGTGCATCGCTAAGTCTTTTATTATTATTATTATTATTATTATTATTATTATTATATCATTTTATTTTGTGTTTATTACACACTTCAGGAAAAAAACACTCATGTATATTAGTGCATGGCTAAGTCTTTTATTATTATTATTATATCATTTTAATAATAACACTTAAAAACACATGTATATTAGTGCATCGCTAAGTCTGTTATTATTATTATTATTATATAATTTTATTTGTGTTTATTACACACCTCAGGAAAAAAAACACTCATGTATATTAGTGCATCGATAAGTCTTTTATTATTATTATTATTATTATATCATTTTATTTGTGTTTGACACCTCAGGAAAAAAACACTCATGTATATTAGTGCATCGATAAGTCTTTTATTATTATTATTATTATTATTATTATTATTATTATTATATCATTTTATTTGTGTTTATTACACACCTCAGGAAAAAAACACTCATGTATATTAGTGCATCGCTAAGTCTTTTATTATTATTATTATTATTATTATTATTATTATTATTATTATTATTATATCATTTTATTTTGTGTTTATTACACACTTCAGGAAAAAAACACTCATGTATATTAGTGCATGGCTAAGTCTTTTATTATTATTATTATATCATTTTAATAATAACACTTAAAAACACATGTATATTAGTGCATCGCTAAGTCTGTTATTATTATTATTATTATATAATTTTATTTGTGTTTATTACACACTTCAGGAAAAAACACTCATGTATATTAGTGCATCGATAAGTCTTTTATTATTATTATTATTATTATATCATTTTATTTGTGTTTGACACCTCAGGAAAAAAAACACTCATGTATATTAGTGCATCGATAAGTCTTTTATTATTATTATTATTATTATTATTATTATATCATTTTATTTGTGTTTATTACACACCTCAGGAAAAAAACACTCATGTATATTAGTGCATCGCTAAGTCTTTTATTATTATTATTATTATTATTATTATTATTATTATATCATTTTATTTTGTGTTTATTACACACTTCAGGAAAAAAACACTCATGTATATTAGTGCATGGCTAAGTCTTTTATTATTATTATTATATCATTTTAATAATAACACTTAAAAACACATGTATATTAGTGCATCGCTAAGTCTGTTATTATTATTATTATCATTATTATTATATAATTTTATTTGTGTTTATTACACACCTCAGGAAAAAAAACACTTGTCTATATTAGTGCATCGCTGAGTCTTTTATTATTATTATTATTATTATTATTATATAATTTTATTTGTGCTTATTACACACCTCAGGAAATAAAGGTGCATTGCTAAGTCTTTTATTATTATTATTATTCTTACATCATTTTATTTGTGTTTATTACACACCTCAGGAAAAAAAAGTGCATCGCTACGTCTTTTATTAATATCATTATTATTATATAATTTTATTTGTGTTTATTACACACCTCAGGAAAAAAAACCTCATGTATATTAGTGCATCGCTAAGTCTTATTATTATTATTATTATTATTATTATTATATAATTTGTTTGTATTTATTACACACCTCAGGAAAAAAACACTCATGCACAGTATATTAGTGCATCGCTAAGTCTTTTATTATCATTATTTTAGTATTTTATTTGTGTTTATTACACACCTCAGGAAAAAAAACACTCATGTATATTAGTGCATGGCTAAGTCTTTTATTATTATTATTATATCATTTTGATAATAACACTTAAAAACACATGTATATTAGTGCATCACTAAGTCTTTTATTATTAATATTATATCATTTGATTTGTGTTTTTTTCACACCTCAAGAAAAAAACACTTGTATATTAGTGCATCGCTGAGTCTTTTATTATTATTATTATTATTATATAATTTTATTTGTGCTTATTACACACCTCAGGAAAAAAAGGTGCATTGCTAAGTCTTTTATTATTATTATTATTATTCTTTCATCATTTTATTTGTGTTTATTACACACCTCAGGGAAAAAAAGTGCATCGCTACGTCTTTTATTAATATCATTATTATATAATTTTATTTGTGTTTATTACACACCTCGGGAAAAAAAACCTCATGTATATTAGTGCATCGCAAAGTCTTTTATTATTATTATTATTATTATTATTATTATTATTATTATATAATTTTGTTTGTATTTATTACACACCTCAGGAAAAAAAACACTCATGCACAGTATATTAGTGCATCGCTAAGTCTTTTATTATTATTTTAGTATTTTATTTGTGTTTATTACACACCTCAGGAAAAAAAACACTCGTGTATATTAGTGCATGGCGAAGTCTTTTATTATTATTATTATTATATCATTTTAATAATAACACTTAAAAACACATGTATATTAGTGCATCACTAAGTCTTTTATTATTAATATTATATCATTTGATTTGTGTTTTTTCACACCTCAGGAAAAAAACACTCATGTATATTAGTGCATTGCTAAGTCTTTTATTATTATTATCATTATTATTATATAATTTTATTTGTGTTTATTACACACCTCAAGAAAAAAACACTCATGTATATTAGTGCATCGCTAAGTCTTTTATTATTGTTATTACTATATATAATTTTATTTGTGTTTATTACACACCTCAGGAAAAAAACACTAATGTATATTAATTAGTGCATTACTAAGTATTTTAGTACTATTATTATTATAATTATTATTAATATTATTATTATTATATCATTTTATTTGTGTTTATTAAACGCCTCAGGGAAAAAACACTCATGTATATTAGTGCATGGCTAAGTCTTTTGTTATTATTATTATTATTATTATTATTATTATATCATTTTATTTGTGTTTATTACACACCTCAGGAAAAAACACACTCATGTTATTAGTGCATCGCTAAGGCTTTGATTATTATTATTATCATATAATTTTATTTGTGTTTATTACACACCTCAGGAAAAAAAACACTCATGTACATTCGTGCATCGTTAAGTCTTTTATTATTGTTATTATTATATCATTTTTGTGTGTGTTTATTACACAACCTGGGAAAAAACACTCATGTATATTAGTGTATCGCTAAGTCTTTTATTATGCTTATTATTATTATTATATCATTTTATTTGTGTTTATTACACACCTCAGGAAAAAAACACTCATTTACATTAGTGCATTGCTAAGTATTTTATTATTATTATTATTATATAATTTTATTTGTTTTATTACACACCTCAGGAAAAAAACACTCATGTATATTAGTGCATCGCTAAGTCTTTTATTATTATTATCATTATTATTATTATTATTATTATGATATCCTTTTATTTGTGTTTATTACAAAACTCAGGAAAAAATATACATGGGTCAAGTGGTTAAAAAATAGCTAAATTATTCCTAAATAAATGTCTAATTTCTTTTTGCATTTTTTATTTATATATTTTTATTTTTATTTATATATATATATATATATATATATATATATATATATATATATATATATATATATATATATATATATATATATATATATATCTTAATTTATTTTTGAATACATTACATTTAATTAGATGTTTCCCAAATATGTCGGAGAATTTAACTGCATATCTACCTGTAACTCCAAATAACCAAACAAAGGCAATATACACTTTTTAGTCAATTACTGTACTTGGCACTATAACTGTATATGTCACCCCATGTGTCTCTATACATATTATAAATAATGTACACAGAGGCAAAATGTTAAAAAATGATGTGAATTTATTTAAAAAAATATTTGTATTAATTGTTTTCCATTTTATTTTTTTAATACATTAAATTTAATGAGTTTTTAAAAAAAAAATATTTATTTAGTCAAGTACTGTACTTGGCACTATAACTGTATATACCACCCTATGTGTCACTGTAAATACTATAAATAAACTACACAAAGGCAAACAATAAAAATTATGTGAATTTTTTTTAATAATAATTGTATTATTTGTATTTTTACAGGAATTTATTTTTTAAATACATTAAATTCAATGTTGTTTTTTCCCATATGGTTTCTATTCAATTAAATGACACTGTATGTGTCACAATAAACACTCCAACTAATCCCCACAAAGGGCAAATGTTGTTAAAAACATTTTAAATAATTGTATTACTTGTTTTCTATTTTTATTTAATTTTTTAAATACATTCAATTAAATGTTTGTGTTTTTATATGGTTTCTATATGACCCCATATGTCACTATAAATATTACAAATCATCTACACAAAGGCAAACGTTAAAAAGTATGAGATTTAAAAAAAATTTTTTTATTATTTGTATTTCTACTGTAATTTATTTTTTAAATACATTCAATTTAATTTTCTTCTTTCCTTTATGATTTCTATTCAGTTATATGTCAACCCATGTGTCATAATAAACACTCCAAATAATCTCTACAAGGGCAAATGTTGAAAATGATGTGAAATTATTTTTGAAATAATTGTATGAATTGTTTTTATTCTATTTTATTAAATACATTAAATTCAATGTTATTGTTTTTCCCTTATGATTTCTATTCAATTATATGACACTGCATGTGTCACAACAAATATTCCAAATAAAGAAAAATGTTGAAAATGATGTAAATGTATTAAAAAATAATTGTATTAATTGTTTATTACATTGTATTAAATACATTTAATTCAATGTTTTTTCTTGTATGGTTTCTATTGGATTTTAAATAATTGTATTTTATTTTTTAAATACATTCAATTAAATTTTTGTGTTTTTATATGGTTTCTATTCAATTACATGACCCCATATGTCACTATAAATATTACAAATAATCTACACAAAGGCAAATGTTGCAAATGATGTGAATTTATTTAAAAATAATTATATTAATTGTTTATTGTATTTTATTAAATACATTCAATTCAAGGTTGTTTATTTCCCTTATGATTTATATTCAATTAGATGCAAATGTATTTAAAAATAAATGTATTAATTTATTTTATTTTATTAAATACATTTAATTCAATGTTGTTGTTTTTTCCCATATGGTTTCTATTCAATTACATGGCCCCATATGTCACTATAAATATTAAAAATAATCTACACAAAGGCAAATGTTGCAAATTATGTGAATTTATTTAAAAAGTATTGTATTAAATGTTTATTTAAATGTTTATTGTATTTTATTAAATACATTCAATTTGATGTTGTTTATTCCCCCTCATGATTTATATTCAATTATATGACACTGTATGTGTCACAACATATTTTCCAAATAATAAAAATAATGCAAATGTATTTAAAAATAATTGTATTAATTAATTTTATTTTATTGAATAAATTAAATTCAATGTTGAATTTATTTTTAAAATAATTGTATTATATTTTATTAAATAAATTAAATTCACCGTTGTTTTTTCCCATATGGTTTCTATTCGATTTTAAATAATTGTATTTTATTTTTTAAATACATTCAATTAAATGTTTGTGTTTTTAGATGGTTTCTATTCAATTACATGACCCCATATGTCACTATAAATATTAAAAATAATTTACACAAAGGCAAATGTTGCAAATTATGTGAATGTATTTAAAACTAATTGTATTAAATGTTTATTGTATTTTATTAAATACATTCAATTCAATGTTGTTTATTTCCCTCATGATTTCTATTCAATTAGATGACACTGTATGTGTCACAACAAATATTCAAAATAAAGACAAATGTTGAAAATGATGTAAATTTATTTAAAAATAATTGTATTAATTTATTGTATTTTATTAAATAAATTCAATTCAATGTTGTTGTCTTTTCCCATATGGTTTCTATTCAATTACATGACCCCATATGTCACTATAAATATTAAAAATAATCCACACAAAGGCAAACATTGCAAATGACGTGCATTTATAAAGTAAATTAATGTATTGATTGTTTATTGTATTTTAATAAATACATTCAATTCAATGTTGTTTATTCCCCTCATGATTTCTATTAAATTTTGTGACACTGTATGTGTCACAATATATTTTCCAAATAAAGACACATGTTGAAAATGATGCAAATTTATTTAAAAATAATTATATTAATTAATTTTATTTTATTGAATTCAATGTTGAATTTATTTTTAAATAATTGTATTATTATATTTTATTAAAAAAATTAAATAAAATGTTTGTTTTTTCCCATATGGTTTCTATTCAATTTTAAATAATTGTATTTTATTTTTTAAATACATTCAATTAAATGTTTGTGTTTTTAGATGGTTTCTATTCAATTACATGACCCCATATGTCACTATAAATATTACAAATAATTTACACAAAGGCAAATGTTGCAAATTATGTGAATTTATTTAAAAATAATTGTATTACATGTTTATTGTATTTTATTAAATACATTCAATGTTGTTTATTCCCCCTCATGATTTGTATTCAATTATATGACACTGTATGTGTCACAACATATTTTCCAAATAATAAAAATAATGCAAATGTATTTAAAAATAACTGTAATAATTAATTTTATTTTATTGAATAAATTAAATTCAATGTTAAATTTATTTTGAAATAATTGTATTATTATATTTTATTAAATCAATTAAATCCACCGTTGGTTTTTTTCCATATGGTTTCTATTCGATTTTAAATAATTGTATTTTATTTTTTAAATACATTCAATTAAATGTTTGTGTTTTTATATGGTTTCTATTCAATTACATGACCCCATATGTCACTATAAATATTAAAAAAATAATCTACACAAAAGCAAATGTTGCAAATTATGTGAATTTTTTAAATTAAAAATAATTGTATTAAATTATTTAATTTTCTTGAATTAAATTCAATGTTGTTGTTTTTTCCCATATGGTTTCTATTCAATTACATGGCCCCATATGTCACTATAAATATTACAAATAATCTACACAAAGGCAAACGCTGCGAATGATGTGCATTTATAAAATAAATTATTGTATTAATTGTTTATTGTATTTTAATAAATACATTCAATTCAATGTTGTTTATTCCCCTCATGATTTCTATTAAATTTTATGACACTGTATGTGTCACAACATATTTTCCAAATAAAGACACATGTTGAAAATGATGCAAATTTATTTCAAAATAATTGTATTAATTAATTTTATTTTATTGAATTCAATGTTGAATTGATTTTGAAATAATTGTATTATTATATTTTATTAAATAAATTAAATAAAATGTTTGTTTTTTCCCCATATGGTTTCTATTCGATTTTAAATAATTGTATTTTATTTTTTAAATACATTCAATTAAATGTTTGTGTTTTTATATGGTTTCTATTCAATTACATGACCCCATATGTCACTATAAATATTAAAAAAATAATCTACACAAAAGCAAATGTTGCAAATTATGTGAATTTTTTAAATTAAAAATAATTGTATTAAATTATTTAATTTTCTTGAATTAAATTCAATGTTGTTGTTTTTTCCCATATGGTTTCTATTCAATTACATGGCCCCATATGTCACTATAAATATTACAAATAATCTACACAAAGGCAAACGCTGCGAATGATGTGCATTTATAAAATAAATTATTGTATTAATTGTTTATTGTATTTTAATAAATACATTCAATTCAATGTTGTTTATTCCCCTCATGATTTCTATTAAATTTTATGACACTGTATGTGTCACAACATATTTTCCAAATAAAGACACATGTTGAAAATGATGCAAATTTATTTCAAAATAATTGTATTAATTAATTTTATTTTATTGAATTCAATGTTGAATTGATTTTGAAATAATTGTATTATTATATTTTATTAAATAAATTAAATAAAATGTTTGTTTTTTCCCCATATGGTTTCTATTCGATTTTAAATAATTGTATTTTATTTTTTAAATACATTCAATTAAATGTTTGTGTTTTTAGATGGTTTCTATTCAATTACATGACCCCATATGTCACTATAAATATTAAAAAAATAATCTACACAAAAGCAAATGTTGCAAATTATGTGAATTTTTTTATTAAAAATAATTGTATTAAATTATTTAATTTTCTTAAATTAAATTCAATGTTGTTGTTTTTTCCCATATGGTTTCTATTCAGTTACATGACCCCATATGTCACTATAAATACTACAAATAATCTACACAAAGGCAAATGTTGCAAATTATGTGAATTTATTTAAAAATAATTGTATTAAATGTTTATTGTATTTTATTAAATACATTCAATTCGATGTTGTTTATTCCCCCTCATGATTTCTATTCAATTATATGACACTGTATGTGTCACAACATATTTTCCAAATAATAAAAATAATGCAAATGTATTTAAAAATAATTGTATTAATTAATTTTATTTTATTGACTAAATTAAATTCAATGTTAAATTTATTTTGAAATAATTGTATTATTATATTTTATTAAATAAATTAAATTCACCGTTGTTTTTTCCCTATATGGTTTCTATTCGATTTTAAATAATTGTATTTTATTTTTTAAATACATTCAATTAAATGTTTGTGTTTTTATATGGTTTCTATTCAATTACATGACCCCATATGTCACTATAAATATTAAAAAAATAATCTACACAAAAGCAAATGTTGCAAATTATGTGAATTTTTTTATTAAAAATAATTGTATTAAATTATTTTCTTTTCTTAAATAAATTAAATTCAATGTTGTTGTTTTTTCCCATATGGTTTCTATTCAATTACATGGCCCCATATGTCACTATAAATATTACAAATAATCTACACAAAGGCAAATGTTGCAAATTATGTGAATTTATTTAAAAATAATTGTATTAAATGTTTATTGTATTTTATTAAATACATTCAATTCGATATTGTTTATTCCCCTCATGATTTCTATTCAATTATATGACACTGTATGTGTCACAACAAATATTCAAAATAAAGACAAATGTTGAAAATGATGTAAATTTATTTAAAAATAAATGTATTAATTTATTGTATTTTATTAAATAAATTCAATTCAATGTTGTTGTCTTTTCCCATATGGTTTCTATTCAATTACATGGCCCCATATGTCACTATAAATACTACAAATAATCTACACAAAGGCAAATGTTGCAAATTATGTGAATTTATTTAAAAATAATTGTATTAAATGTTTATTGTATTTTATTAAATACATTCAATTCGATGTTGTTTATTCCCCTCATGATTTATATTCAATTATATGACACTGTATGTGTCACAACAAATATTCAAAATAAAGACAAATGTTGAAAATGATGTAAATTTATTTAAAAATAAATGTATTAATTTATTGTATTTTATTAAATAAATTCAATTCAATGTTGTTGTCTTTTCCCATATGGTTTCTATTCGATTTTAAATAATTGTATTTTATTTTTTAAATACATTCAATTCAATGTTGTTGTCTTTTCCCATATGGTTTCTATTCGATTTTAAATAATTGTATTTTATTTTTTAAATACATTCAATTAAATGTTTGTGTTTTTATATGGTTTCTATTCAATTACATGACCCCATATGTCACTATAAATATTAAAAATAATTTACACAAAGGCAAACGTTGCAAATGATGTGCATTTATAAAATAAATTATTGTATTAATTGTTTATTGTATTTTATTAAATACATTCAATTCAATGTTGTTTATTCCCCTCATGATTTCTATTAAATGTTATGACACTGTATGTGTCACAACATATTTTCCAAATAAAGACACATGTTGAAAATGATGCAAATTTATTTAAAAATAATTGTATTAATTAATTTTATTTTATTGAATTCAATGTTGAATTTATTTTGAAATAATTGTATTATTATATTTTATCAAATAAATTAAATACAATGTTTGTTTTTTCCCATATGGTTTCTATTCGATTTTAAATAATTGTATTTTATTTTTTAAATACATTCAATTAAATGTTTGTGTTTTTAGATGGTTTCTATTCAATTACATGACCCCATATGTCACTATAAATATTAAAAAAATAATCTACACAAAAGCAAATGTTGCAAATTATGTGAATTTTTTTATTAAAAATAATTGTATTAAATTATTTAATTTTCTTAAATTAAATTCAATGTTGTTGTTTTTTCCCATATGGTTTCTATTCAGTTACATGACCCCATATGTCACTATAAATACTACAAATAATCTACACAAAGGCAAATGTTGCAAATTATGTGAATTTATTTAAAAATAATTGTATTAAATGTTTATTGTATTTTATTAAATACATTCAATTCGATGTTGTTTATTCCCCCTCATGATTTCTATTCAATTATATGACACTGTATGTGTCACAACATATTTTCCAAATAATACAAATAATGCAAATGTATTTAAAAATAACTAATAATTAATTTTATTTTATTGAATAAATTAAATTCAATGTTAAATTTATTTTGAAATAATTGTATCATTATATTTTATTAAATAAATTAAATTCACCGTTGTTTTTTTCCATATGGTTTCTATTCGATTTGAAATAATTGTATTTTATTTTTTAAATACATTCAATTAAATGTTTGTGTTTTTATATGGTTTCTATTCAATTACATGACCCCATATGTCACTATAAATATTAAAAAAATAATCTACACAAAAGCAAATGTTGCAAATTATGTGAATTTTTTTATTAAAAATAATTGTATTAAATTATTTAATTTTCTTAAATTAAATTCAATGTTGTTGTTTTTTCCCATATGGTTTCTATTCAATTACATGACCCCATATGTCACTATAAATATTAAAAATAATCCACACAAAGGCAAACGTTGCAAATGACGTGCATTTATAAAATAAATTAATGTATAAATTGTTTATTGTATTTTATTAAATACATTCAATTCAATGTTGTTTATTCCCCTCATGATTTCTATTCAATTTTGTGACACTGTATGTGTCACAACATATTTTCCAAATAAAGACACATGTTGAAAATGATGCAAATTTATTTAAAAATAATTGTATTAATTTATTTTATTTTATTGAATTCAATGTTGAATTGATTTTGAAATAATTGTATTATTATATTTTATTAAATAAATTAAATTCACCATTGTTTTTTCCCATATGGTTTCTATTCGATTTTAAATATATTGTATTTTATTTTTTAAATACATTCAATTAAATGTTTGTGTTTTTATATGGTTTCTATTCAATTACATGACCGCATATGTCACTATAAATATTTAAAAAAAAAATCTACACAAAAGCAAATGTTGCAAATTATGCAAATTTTTTTTATTAAAAATAATTGTATTAAATTATTTAATTTTCTTAAATTAAATTCAATGTTGTTGTTTTCCCATATGGTTTCTATTCAATTACATCACCCCATATGTCACTATGAATACTACAAATAATCTACACAAAGGCAAATGTTGCAAATGATGTGCATTTATAAAATAAATTATTGTATTAATTGTTTATTGTATTTTATTAAATACATTCAATTCAATGTTGTTTATTCCCCTCATGATTTCTATTAAATTTTGTGACACTGTATGTGTCACAACATATTTTCCAAATAAGGACACATGTTGAAAATGATGCAAATTTATTTAAAAATAATTGTATTAATTAATTTTATTTTATTGAATTCAATGTTGAATTTATTTTGAAATAATTGTATGATTATATTTTATTAAATAAATTAAATAAAATGTTTGTTTTTTCCCATATGGTTTCTATTCGATTTTAAATAATTGTATTTTATTTTTTAAATACATTCAATTAAATGTTTGTGTTTTTATATGGTTTCTATTCAATTACATGACCCCATATGTCACTATAAATATTAAAAAAATAATCTGGCAAATGTTGTGAATTAATTTAGAAATAATTGTATTATTTGTTTTATTTCTATTTTTTTCTTTCTATATAATGCTCGGTTTTCCCCTCATATGGTTTCTATTTAATAAAATGACACTGTAGGTCACAATAAACACTCCAAATAATTTAAAATATTTTTAAAATAATTGTCTTACATGATATTTTATTTTTGAATACATGAAATTGTCATGTCTGTGTGATCATGTTTTTGTTTTGGTCATGTTCGTTTTGGGTTTTGGACTTTTTGTGCACTTTTGTTTTGTCACCATAGCAACCATTAGTTTTCACCTGTCACGTCACGCACCTGTTTCACGTTTTGAGTCACGCACCTGCTTTCACTAATCATGTCCATAGTATTTAAGTTCATTCTTTTCAGTTTGTCATTCTGACGACATCCCACAATTATGCTTTACACACTCTTCATCTTCTAAGATCCTGCTTCATGTCCCTTGTCAAAGTAAGTTTTTGTTCCATGTTTATAGTCTTTTTGGTTTCATAGTTTGTTCTCCGCCATTGTGCGTGTTTTTCGTTTGTACTTTTTTGCTATAGTCTTTTGGTTTCATAGTTTATTCTCCGCCACTGTGCGCGCTTTTCGTTTGCACTTTTTTTCGATATATTAAATAAATCATGTACCTTCATTCCTGTCTCGCCCGTGCCAACTTTCCATTGCATCCCGGAAAAGCAAACACCCAAGATCAAGTCATGACAGTAGGTCGTCAGCATGACAAACTGAAAAGAATGAACTTAAATACTATGGACATGATTAGTGAAAGCAGGTGCGTGACTCAAAACGTGAAACAGGTGCGTGACGTGACAGGTGAAAACTAATGGTTGCTATGGTGACAAAACAAAAGTGCACAAAAAGTCCAAAACCCCAAACGAACATGACCAAAACAAAAACATGATCACACAGACATGACAGAATTTTTAAAATGTAATAAATGGGTTGTACTTGTATGGCGCTTTTCTACCTTCAAGGTACTCAAAGCGCTTTGACACTACTTCCACATTTACCCTTTCACACACACATTCACACACTGATGGAGGGAGCTGCCATGCAAGGCGCTAACCAGCAGCCATCAGGAGCAAGGGTGAAGTGTCTTGCTCAGGACACAACTGTCATGACTTGATCTTGGGTGTTTGCTTTTCCGGGATGCAACGAAAAGTTGGCACGGGCGAGACGGGAATGAAGGTACATGATTTATTTAATATATCAAAAAAGGTAGAAAAGCGCCATACAAGTACAACCCATTTATTAAATTTTAAAAATTCTGTCATGTCTGTGTGATCATGTTTTTGTTTTGGTCATGTTCGTTTTGGGTTTTGGACTTTTTGTGCACTTTTGTTTTGTCACCATAGCAACCATTAGTTTTCACCTGTCACGTCACGCACCTGTTTCACGTTTTGAGTCACGCACCTGCTTTCACTAATCATGTCCATAGTATTTAAGTTCATTCTTTTCAGTTTGTCATTCTGACGACCTCTCCACATTTATGCTCTACACACTCTTCATCCTCTAAGATCCTGCTTCATGTCCCTTGTCAAAGTAAGTTTTTGTTCCATGTTTATAGTCTTTTTGGTTTCATAGTTTGTTCTCCGCCATTGTGCGTGTTTTTCGTTTGTACTTTTTTGCTATAGTCTTTTGGTTTCATAGTTTATTCTCCGCCACTGTGCGCGCTTTTCGTTTGCACTTTTTTTTGATATATTAAATAAATCATGTACCTTCATTCCTGTCTCGCCCGTGCCAACTTTCCGTTGCATCCCGGAAAAGCAAACACCCAAGATCAAGTCATGACAGTTGTGTCCTGAGCAAGACACTTCACCCTTGCTCCTGATGGCTGCTGGTTAGCGCCTTGCATGGCAGCTCTCTCCATCAGTGTGTGAATGTGTGTGTGAATGGGTAAATGTGGAAGTAGTGTCAAAGCGCTTTGAGTACCTTGAAGGTAGAAAAGCGCTATACAAGTACAACCCATTTATTAAATTAAAAAAATTCTGTCATGTCTGTGTGATCATGTTTTTGTTTTGGTCATGTTCGTTTTGGGTTTTGGACTTTTTGTGCACTTTTGTTTTGTCACCATAGCAACCATTAGTTTTCACCTGTCACGTCACGCACCTGTTTCACGTTTTGAGTCACGCACCTGCTTTCACTAATCATGTCCATAGTATTTAAGTTCATTCTTTTCAGTTTGTCATGCTGACGACCTACTGTCATGACTTGATCTTGGGTGTTTGCTTTTCCGGGATGCAACGGAAAGTTGGCACGGGCGAGACGGGAATGAAGGTACATGATTTATTTAATATATCAAAAAAAAGTGCAAACGAAAAGCGCGCACAGTGGCGGAGAATAAACTATGAAACCAAAAGACTATAGCAAAAAAGTACAAACGAAAAACACGCACAATGGCGGAGAACAAACTATGAAACCAAAAAGACTATAAACATGGAACAAAAACTTACTTTGACAAGGGACATGAAGCATGATCTTAGAAGATGAAGAGTGTGTAAAGCATAATTGTGGGATGTCGTCAGAATGACAAACTGAAAAGAATGAACTTAAATACTATGGACATGATTAGTGAAAGCAGGTGCGTGACTCAAAACGTCAAACATGTGCGTGACGTGACAGGTGAAAACTAATGGTTGCTATGGTGACAAAACAAAAGTGCACAAAAAGTCCAAAACCCAAAACGAACATGACCAAAACAAAAACATGATCACACAGACATGACAGAAATAAAATGTTGTTTTTTTTTGCACATGTTTTTTTCTTAATTGGCTTATTTTGATGTCCTGGTTTAGTTGTGAGGTGGGCAAACTTTTAGAAGCAGAACAATGAAGACATTGTTAAATAAGTACAATAAACATTATTCATAACAACCTAACAAAGTGTTTATTAGCTGCTTTACTGATGATGTCATGTACTTTATTGCCGTCTCCTACCATATATCGTTTAATTGTGAGGGAAAGCAGAATCCCTTCATTAAACGTGATGAAAATGGGAGTGTGTTCCAGACACTTTTATCGCACAAATGATCTAGAATGGTAAAAATCCCCACACTTTATCTAATCAACTGCTGCGAGCTGATGAAGAGCGATGAAGAATAGTCCCCTGGTTCCTACACGTGTTTCCACTCAATAACGCCCTGCTCGGTGTCATAAATCAAGCTGAGCGCAGACGCGGGTTCACAGGGGGAATGAGCGGGAAAGAAGGGTCTGAGGTCATGGGAGGGCTGCGTCTAGAACATGAAGCATTCGGAATGTTCAGTCAAGCATCTGCTCTTATCTCTTCAAGCCTGCCTTCAAACCATGTCATCATTCCACTCTGACGTCAGTGTGGGTTGGTGGGGTGGGTGGAGGGTGGATAGGGGGTGTTCATTCCAGTGATTGGCAGAGCAAGATTCAAGTCTTTGGTGGCTTCAATGGTGCTCCCATTAAGTCAAATCTGTGATTGTGTCTTATAAATAGTCGAACAGTTTAAGAACAACGTTTCACAAAGTGCAATTGCAAGAAATTTAGGGATATCAACATCTACGGTCCGTAATATCATCAAAAGGTTCAGAGATCCTGGAGAAATCACTCCACTTAAGCGGCATGGCCGGAAACCGACATTGAATGACCGTGACCTTCCATCCCTCAGACGGCACTGTATCAAAAAACCGACATCAATCTCTAAAGGATATCACCACATGGGCTCAGGAACACTTCAGAAAAGCACTGTCACTAAACACAGTTGGTCGCTACATCTGTAAGTGCAAGTTAAAGCTCTACTATGCAAAGCGAAAGCCATTTATCAACAACACCCAGAAACGCCGCCGGCTTCTCTGGGCCCGAGATCATCTAAGATCAGAATCAGAATCAGAATCAGAATCAGCTTTATTGTCATTACGCAAGGTAACGAGATTGAGGCCATTCCATACAGTGCGATGTGTGCATGCTAGAAAAACAATGTGCAAATATATAAAAATATAAAAAATGTAGAAGTGCAATGAATATGGTGTGAAATGAATATATACATGAAAAAAAAACAAAAAAAAACAGGGTGGTTGGTGGAATGGGTTATTGCACCGAAGAGAAGGCAGTTATGAGGGACAATGGGGAAGTCCATTCAGGATGGTTATGGCCCTGGGGAAGAAGCTGTTCTTTAGCCTGTTTGTTTTGGTTTTAATGCACCTGTAGCGCTTCCCAGAGGGCAGCAGGTGGAACAGGTCAGAGCTAAGATGGACTCATGCAAAGTGGAAAAGTGTTCTGACGAGTCCACATTTCAAATTGTTTTTTGAAATATTCGACATCGTGTCATCTGGACCAAAGGGGGAAGCGAACCATCCAGACTGTGATCGACGCAAAGTTGAAAAGCCAGCATGTGTGATGGTATGGGGGTGCATTAGTGCCCAAGGCATGGGTAACTTACACATCTGTGAAGGCACCGTTAATTCTGAAAGGTACATACAGGTTTTGGAGCAACATATGTTATCATGGACGCCCCTGCTTATTACAGCAAGATAATGCCAAGCCACATTCAGCATGTGTTGCAACAGCGTGGCTAGTAGAGATGCGCGGATAGGCAATTATTTCATCCGCAACCGCATCACAAAAGTCGTCAACCATCCGCCATCCACCCGAACTAACATTTAATCAAAACCGCACCCGCCCGTTGTTATACATCTAATATAGACGATGCAAGGCATTAGTGAGGTTATAAAGCTTTTGCCTGTTAAAGAAAGGAGACTGATCCAATGTAGCAGAGACATTCAATGCGTGCCACGCTGTCACGGCCCAGACGCACACCAGTGCGCAATCATCTGGGAGCCGCGCTGAGCGCACCTCCAAGCGCGTGGAGGTGCGATGTCCCTCGCACCCGCGGCGGCTCCACCCGGGCTCGCGCCCGAGGCCTAGCCCTCGCGGCTCTCGCTGCCAGCGACGGCCGGGTATTTTCAGGGCTAGTTGATTCGGCAGGTGGGTTGTTACACACTCCTTTGCGGGTTCCGACTTCCATGGCCACCGTCCTGCTGTCTATATCAACCAACACCTTTTCTGGGGTCTGATGAGCGTCGGCATCGGGCGCCTTAACCCGGCGTTCGGTTCATCCCGCAGCGCCAGTTCTGCTTACCAAAAGTGGCCCACTCGGCTCACCAGGGTGAGCCCCACCCCTTTCGTGAGCGCACTGCGCGCGGAGTGACCCCTGTTACGCGCCCCCGGCAACGGGGGTGGCGGGCAGGTAAGCTGCTTACCTGCTGCGCGTGACGCCGGCCGCGGCGAAGGTGGACGAGGCGGGGTGTCGGTGCGGTGGGCGCGGTGGTGACCCTGGACGTGCGTTGGGCCCTTCTCGCGGATCACCTCAGCTACGGCTCCCGGTGGGGCCCTCTCGGGGGAAGGGGCCTCGGTCCCGGACCCCGGCGAGGCGTCCCTTCTCCGCTCCGTAAAAGTGTCCATCTCTTTTTTTCAACCGCCCGACCCGACCCGCGGATAAAATCTATTTTTTTTTTTATTTCAACCGCCCGATCCGCGGATAATCCGCGGACTCCGCGGTTGTGTCCGCAAACCGCGCATCTATAGTGGCTAGAGTGCGGGTACTTTCCTGGCCCGCCTGCAGTCCAGACCTGTCTCCCATCGAAAATGTGTGGCGCATTATGAAGCGTAAAATACGACAGCGGAGACCCCGGACTGTTGAACGACTGAAGCTCTACATAAAACAAGAATGGGAAAGAATTCCACTTTCAAAGCTTCAACAATTAGTTTCTTCAGTTCCCAATCGTTTATTGAGTGTTGTTAAAAGAAAAGGTGATGTAACACAGTGGTGAACATGCCCTTTCCCAACTACTTTGGCACGTGTTGCAGCCATGAAATTCTAAGTTAATTATTATTTGCACACAAAAAAAAGTAAGTTTATGAGTTTGAACATCAAATATGTTATCTTTGTAGCATATTCAACTGAATATGGGTTGAAAAGGATTTGCAAATCATTGTATTCTGTTTATATTTACATCTAACACAATTTCCCAACTCATATGGAAACGGGGTTTGTGTTGTTGGCAGTGCAGTGATGGGGTACAAAAAGGGGCGGAGCTAGAGACAGTGGGTGACCTCCAAGGTGTGGAAGCAGACAAGAAAGATGTCCTTCATGGTTGTCTACAAGAAACCACAATCTAGGCAAGCACAGACCTGTCGGGGCTCCTTGGCGTTGCAGGACTCCATCTTGACCTTGGACCCGGCTGTGAAGACCGTGATGGCCAGGCACAGGTCCTGCTGTCGGATCAGCGGCTCAATCAGTTCCCATCTCTGCAGAGGACATACCTTTTCTCTTTAGGTGACTCACACATGCAGAATGATCACATTGTGACTGCTTAAAGAGGATTCTAGTCTACATTTAAAGTGGACCTGTGATGGTTCTAGTCTACATTTAAAGTGGACCTATGATGATTCTAGTCTACATTTAAAGGGGAACTATGATGATTCTAGTCTACATTTAAAGGAGAACTATGATGGTTCTAGTCTACATTTGAAGTGGAACTATGATGGTTCTAGTCTACATTTAAAGTGGAACTATGATGGTTCTAGTCTACATTTAAAGTGGACCTGTGATGGTTCTAGTCTACATTTAAAGTGGAACTATGATGATTCTCGTCTACATTTAAAGGGGAACTACGGTAATTCTAGTCTACATTTAAAGGGGAACTATGGTAATTCTAGTCTACATTTAAAGTGGACCTATGGTAATTATAGTCTACATTTAAAGGGGATCTATGATGGTTCTAGTCTACATTTAAAGTGGAACTATGGAGATTCTAGTCTACATTTAAAGTGGAACTATGGTAATTCTAGTCTACATTTAAAGTGGACCTATGGTAATTCTTGTCTACATTTAAAGTGGAACTACGGTAATTCTAGTCTACATTTAAAGGGGAACTATGGTAATTCTAGTCTACATTTAAAGTGGACCTATGGTAATTATAGTCTACATTTAAAGTGGACCTGTGATGGTTCTAGTCTACATTTAAAGTGGACCTATGATGATTCTAGTCTACATTTAAAAGGGAACTATGGTAATTATAGTCTACATTTAAAGTGGACCTTTGATGGTTCTAGTCTACATTTAAAGTGGAACTATGGAGATTCTAGTCTACATTTAAAGTGGAACTATGGTGATTCTAGTCTACATTTAAAGGGGAACTATGATCATTCTAGTCTACATTTAAAGGGGAACTATGATGATTCCAGTCTACATTTAAAAGGGAACTATGATGATTCTAGTCTACATTTAAAGTGGAACTATGATGATTCTAGTCTACATTTAAAGTGGAACTATGATGGTTCTAGTCTACATTTAAAGGAGACCTATGCTGATTGTAGTCTACATTTAAAGGGGAACTATGATGATTCTAGTCTACATTTAAAGGGGAACTATGATGATTCCAGTCTACATTTAAAGGGGAATTATGGTCATTCTAGTCTACATTTAAAGTGGAACTATGATGATTCTAGTCTACATTTAAAGGGGAACTACGGTAATTCTAGTCTACATTTAAAGTGGACCTATAGTAATTATAGTCTACATTTAAAGTGGACCTTTGATGGTTCTAGTCTACATTTAAAGTGGAACTATGGAGATTCTAGTCTACATTTAAAGGGGAACTGTGATGATTCTAGTCTACATTTAAAGGGGAACTATGGTAATTCTCATCTCCATTTAAAGTGGAACTATGATGGTTCTAGTCTACATTTAAAGGGGAACTATGGTCATTCTAGTCTACATTTAAAGTGGACCTGTGATGGTTCTAGTCTACATTTAAAGAGGAACTATGGTCATTCTAGTCTACATTTAAAGAGGAACTATGCTGATTGTAGTCTACATTCAAAGGAGAACTATGAAGATTCTAGTCTACATTTAAAGGGGAACTATGCTGATTGTAGTCTACATTCAAAGGGGAACTATGATGATTCTAGTCTACATTTAAAGGGGAACTATGATGATTCTAGTCTACATTTAAAGTGGAACTATGGTGATTCTAGTCTACATTTAAAGGGGAACTATGATGATTCTGGTCTACATTTAAAGTGGAACTATGATGATTCTAGTCTACATTTAAAGGGGAACTATGATGATTCTAGTCTACATTTAAAGGGGAACTATGGTGATTCTAGTCTACATTTAAAGTGGACCTTTGATGGTTCTAGTCTACATTTAAAGTGGAACTATGGTGATTCTAGTCTACATTTAAAGGGGAACTATGATGATTCTAGTCTACATTTAAAGGTGAACTATGATGGTTCTAGTCTACATTTAAAGGGGAACTATGGTCATTCTAGTCTACATTTAAAGTGGAACTATGCTGATTCTAGGCTACATTTAAAGTGGAACTATGATGGTTCTAGTCTACATTTAAAGAGGAACTATGGTCATTCTAGTCTACATTTAAAGTGGACCTGTGATGGTTCTAGTCTACATTTAAAGGGGACCTATGATGATTCTAGTCTACATTTAAAGTGGAACTGTGATGGTTCTAGTCTACATTTAAAGTGGAACTGTGATGGTTCTAGTCTACATTCAAAGTGGAACTGTGATGGTTCTAGTCTACATTTAAAGTGGAACTATGATGATTCTAGTCTACATTTAAAGAGGAACTATGATGGTTCTAGTCTACATTTAAAGTGGAACTATGATGGTTCTAGTCTACATTTAAAGTGGAACTATGGTGATTGTAGTCTACATTTAAAGGGGAACTATGGTAATTCTAGTCTACATTTAAAGGGGAACTATGGTGATTCTAGTCTACATTTAAAATGGAACTATGGTAATTCTAGTCTACATTTAAAGGGGAACTATGATGATTCTAGTCTACATTTAAAGTGGACCTATGGTAATTATAGTCTACATTTAAAGTGGACCTTTGATGGTTCTAGTCTACATTTAAAGTGGAACTATGATTATTCTAGTCTACATTTAAAGTGGAACTATGATGATTCTAGTCTACATTTAAAGGGGAACTATGATGATTCTAGTTTACATTTAAAGGGGAACTATGGTGATTCTAGTCTACATTTAAAAGGGAACTATGATGATTCTAGTTTACATTTAAAGTGGAACTATGGTGATTGTAGTCTACATTCAAAGTGGACCTGAGATTATTCTAGTCTACATTTAAAGTGGACCTGAGTTTATTCTCGTCTACATTCAAAGTGGACCTGAGATGATTCTAGTCTACATTCAAAGTGGACCTATGATGGTTCTAGTCTACATTTAAAGTGGAACTATGGAGATTCTAGTCTACATTTAAAGTGGAACTATGATGATTCTAGTCTACATTTAAAGGGGAACTATGGTGATTCTAGTCTACATTCAAAGTGGACCTGAGATGATTCTAGTCTACATTCAAAGTGGACCTGAGATGATTCTAGTCTACATTCAAAGTGGACCTGAGATGATTCTAGTCTACATTCAAAGTGGACCTGAGATGATTCTAGTCTACATTCAAAGTGGACCTGAGATGATTGTAGTCTACATTCAAAGTGGACCTGAGATGATTCTAGTCTACATTTAAAGTGGACCTGAGATGATTCTGGTCTACATTTAAAGTGGACCTGAGATGAATCTAGTCTACATTCAAAGTGGACCTGAGATGATTCTAGTCTACATTTAAAGTGGACCTGAGATGATTCTAGTCTACATTTAAAGTTGAACTGCACTCAATAAAAAATACCAAGCAGCTAAAATGTGCCAAACATGGAAAAGTGTGGGAGTGTTTCACATTTTCCCATCATGCACTGTAATGAATGGGTGTGACATTTTCATTTTTAATAGCACCTGGATGTTTTTTATAATACCCAAAAAGTTCAGTGACTAGGTTGTGTTATTTGTGACCATGTCTGTTGACTTTTTGGGTTGGTTGCATTTCCCCCCCGCGCCATGACTAGGGAAGGTTGTTTGGTGTAGGTCTTACAGGTAAATGCGGTGCTGTTTTTAATTCAAAGCACAATTTATGGTCTTTGACCTGATCTACGGGAAGGTAGCACACCATTTTAACAATCTGATTGTCAGGTATTTGCAATACATTTAAATACACACCCCGGGTCAGACTAGCTCATAACGTATCGCGGGCTAAACTGAAGGCGCCGGCAGTTTGGACTACCTTAGCTTAAATTTGGCAAAAGAAAAGGACAATAAATGGAAAAAGCTCAAAGCAGAGAGCAAATAATTAGAATCCCCCGGTGGCGGATACCTGACCTGCGACTGGGGCCTGACGCCACCGACCCCCCTGCACTCCGCCAGTCCGAGGCCATCGGCTCCGCGGGTCTCCAGGCACAACGTTCCCTGCTTGAGGATGCTGGACACGGCCTCCTGCTCAGGAACCCTGGAAGGACAGGAGGAAGGCGACTCGGTAAATTGACCAAGTAACATTTCAGCGCATCCATCCATCCATCTTCTTCCGCTTATCCGAGGTCAGGAAGCAGGGAAGCCCAGACTTTCCTCTCCCCAGCCACTTCGTCCAGCTCTTCCCGGGGAATCCCAAGGCGTTCCCAGGCCAGCCGGGAGACATAGTCTACCAAACGTGTCCTGGGTCTTCCCCGTGGCCTCCTACCGGTCGGACGTGCCCTAAACACCTCCCTAGGGAGGCGTTCGGGTGGCATCCTGACCAGATGCCCGAACCACCTCATCTGGCTCCTCTCCATGTGGAGGAGCAGCAGCTTTACTTTGAGCTCCTCCCGGATGGCAGAGTTTCCCACCATATCTCTAAGGGAGAGACCCACCACCGGCGGAGGAAACTCATTTCGGCCGCTTGTACCCGTGATCTTGTCCATTTGGTCATAACCCAAAGCTCATGACCATGAGTGAGGACGGGAACAAAGATCGACCGGTAAATTGAGAGTTTTGCCTTCCGGCTCAGCTCCTTCTTCACCACAACGGATCGATACAGCGTACGCAATACTGAAGACGCCGCACCGATCCGCCTGCCGATCTCACGATCCACTCTTCCCTCACTCGTGAACAAGACTCCGAGGTACTTGAACTCCTCCACTTGGGGCAGGGTCTCCTCCCCAAGATGGCACTCCACCCTTTCCCGGGCGAGAACCATGGACTCGGACTTGGAGGTGCTGATTCTCATCCCAGTCGCTTCACACTCGGCTGCGAACCGATCCAGTGAGAGCTGAAGATCCTGGCCAGATGAAGCCATCAGGACCACATCATCTGCAAAACGCAGAAACCTAATCCTGCAGCCACCAAACCAGATCCCCTCAACGCCTTGACTGCGCCTAGAAATTCTGTCCATAAAAGTTATGAACAGAATGGGTGCCAAAGGGCAGCCTTGGCGGAGTCCAACCCTCACTGGAAACGTGTCCGACTTACTGCCGGTAATAAAGCGAAAATAGATGGTTCCTCTCAGAAGGTCCACAGTTGGCGTAGTGAGCACGCCACAAGGAGAACGCAGTCCTGATATCAGGCATGAGTCATCACCAAGCGCTGATTTAGGGCAACGTGACGCTAACATGCCAGGAAAAGAAGATCTAGTATCATCCAGAGTCTCTTTGTCTTTTTCAAATGAAGTCACCATCTCCAACCTAATGGATCCAGTGTGCGGAGACACATTGAGGACAGCGGGATGATTTATCTCCAGAACCTCCGTGGTGATCCCAGCGGAGCATCGTCAACAAACACAAGCCCATAAAAAGTTGGACTGAGACGTACCTCAGCTCAGGGTAGATGTTCTCCATGTACCAACGGAAGGGCTTGCAGTTCAGCTTCCGTCTCAGGGTCAGGCGGTCGGCAATGCTGCACCCGGGACCACCGTCAGGAGACAGGAAGAGAGCGTGAGGGATAAGATTGTAATACCCTTTCTAGGTCTATAATGCTGTATATGTTCTGTATCATGCACATCAACCTCCACCATGGCTCTGTCGTGTGATACGGATCTTCCCATGACCCAACGTCAAGTAAAGAAAGGTAAAGAAACAAGGCTTGTACAAATGGTATACCGCTACTATTAAGGTACCGCCGTACTAATGAATTAAAGAAGGTACTATACTGCCATTTTTTTACCCTGGACATGAGGCGCCCCGTGGTGATATTGTTGATACACGAGCATGTTGGTCAACACACGCAGCACTCGCAAGCAGAACCAATGTGAAGACAGAAGAGGGAGAACGGATGTGTTTTGGCTTACAAACTAAAGCTAAAGTAGGCGGAGCTATAAACACTGAAGCGCAGCTCTGCAAGCAGTGCTTTAAAACATAGCTAGTCCGCTGGGAGCTGGCTAGTCGCTGGCTAGTCATTATAGTAGCTGGCTAGTAACTGGCTAGTGGCTGGCTAGTAGCTGGCTAGTCTCTGGCTAGTAGTTACAGTAGCTGGCTTGTAGTTATAGTAGCTGGCTAGTAACTGGCTAGTGGCTGGCTAGTAGCTGGCTAGTCTCTGGCTAGTAGTTACAGTAGCTGGCTTGTAGTTATAGTAGCTGGCTAGTAACTGGCTAGTGGCTGGATAGTAGCTGGCTAGTCTCTGGCTAGTAGTTGTAGTAGCTGGCTAGTCGCCGGCTAGTTGTTATAGTAGCTGGTTAGTAGCTGGCTAGTCGCTGGCTAGTAGTTATAGTAGCTGGTTAGTAACTGGCTAGTCGCTGGCTAGTAGTTATAGTAGCTGGCTAGTAGTTATAGTCGCTGGCTAGTAGTTATAGTAGCTGGCTAGTAACTGGCTAGTAGCTGGCTAGTCGCTGGCGAGTCGCTGGCTAGTCGCTGGCGAGTAGTTATAGTCGCTAGCTAGTAGTTATAGTAGCTGGCTAGTCGCTAGCTAGTCGCTGGCTAGTCGCTGGCTAGTCGCTGGCGAGTCGCTGGCGAGTAGTTATAGTAGCTGGCTTGTCGCTGGCTAGTAGCTGGCTAGTCGCTAGCTAGTCGCTGGCTAGTCGCTGGCTAGTAGCTGGCTTTTTGCTGGCTAGTCACTGGCTAGTAGTTATAATAGATGGTTAGTTGCTGGCTAGTAGTTGGCTAGTACATGGCTAGTAGTTATAGTAGCTGGCTTGTTGCTGGCTAGTAGTTATAGTAGATGGTTAGTCGCTGGCTAGTAGCTGGCTAATAGCTAGCTAGAAGTTGGCTAATAGTTATACTAGCTGGCTAGTTGCTGGCTAGTAGTTATAGTAGCTGGCTTGTTGCTGGCTAGTAGTTATAGTAGCTGGTTAGTCGCTGGCTAGTAGCTGGCTAATAGCTGGCTAGTAGTTGGCTAGTAGTTATAGTAGCTGGCTAGTAGTTATAGTAGATGGTTAGTAGCTGGCTAGTAGTTGGCTAGTAGTTGGCTAGTAGCTGGCTAGTAGTTATAGTAGATGGTTAGTAGCTGGCTAGTAGTTGGCTAGTAGCTGGCTAGTAGTTATAGTAGCTGGCTAGTAACTGGCTAGTAGCTGGTTAGTTGCTGGCTCCTTGCTGGCGAGTAGTTATAGTCGCCGGCTAGTAGTTATAGTAGCTGGCTAGTCGCTAGCTAGTCGCTGGCTAGTCGCTGGCTAGTAGCTGGCTAGTCGCTAGCTAGTCGCTGGCTAGTAGCTGGCTTGTTGCTGGCTAGTAGTTATAGTAGATGGTTAGTCGCTGGCTAGTAGCTGGCTAATAGCTAGCTAGAAGTTGGCTAATAGTTATACTAGCTGGCTAGTTGCTGGCTAGTAGTTATAGTAGCTGGCTAGTAGTTATAGTAGCTGGTTTGTTGCTGGCTAGTAGTTATAGTAGATGGTTAGTCGCTGGCTAGTAGCTGGCTAATAGCTGGCTAGTAGTTGGCTAGTAGTTATAGTAGCTGGCTAGTAGCTGGCTAGTAGTTATAGTAGATGGTTAGTAGCTGGCTAGTAGTTATAGTAGATGGTTAGTAGCTGGCTAGTAGTTGGCTAGTAGCTGGCTAGTAGTTATAGTAGATGGTTAGTAGCTGGCTAGTAGTTGGCTAGTAGCTGGCTAGTAGTTATAGTAGATGGTTAGTAGCTGGCTAGTAATTGGCAAGTAGCTGGCTAGTAGTTATAGTAGATGGTTAGTAGCTGGCTAGTAGTTGGCTAGTAGCTGGCTAGTAGCTGGCTAGTAGTTATAGTAGCTGGCTAGTAGTTGGCTAGTAGTTGGCTAGTATCTGGCTAGTAGTTATAGTAGATGGTTAGTAGATGGTTAGTAGCTGGCTAGTAGTTATAGTAGATGGTTAGTAGCTGGCTAGTAGTTGGCTAGTAGCTGGCTAGTAGCTGGCTAGTAGTTATAGTAGCTGGCTAGTAGTTGGCTAGTAGTTGGCTAGTATCTGGCTAGTAGTTATAGTAGATGGTTAGTAGATGGTTAGTAGCTGGCTAGTAGTTGGCTAGTAGTTGGATAGTAGCTGGCTAGGGCTCCTAAATGTAAACAATGATGGATCTATCTAAATAACGATTGTAAGTTTGGAAGAAGGCAAGATTGTTTTATTTCATGTTCCTGTGCTATTAATGTTCATTTTCCCATGACCATGAACACACCGTGGCTGACGAGAAAGGGGATTGGACTTGGACTGGTTGTTAGCATAATATTGGCAAAAAAAATGTAAAAATAAACAAAACTGATTTCTCCTGGAGGCTACGATACATTACGTTACTTTAATTTGTTTTCAAGTAAAAATCATTTTTAAGGTGTGGCGGCTTTTATTTTGCCACGGCCGGTGGTGTTTATTTAAATATTGTAATGACGAGGCTCGAGCTGTCATCAAAGGTTTATCATTCTT
>NC_084573.2:4690000-4705000 GCF_033978685.3 Nerophis lumbriciformis
ACCGTACTATTTAGGTTTATATTGTAGCCGAACATTTCCCCCTACACGACGGTGTCTAAAGAACATTTGTTTTGTCATAGTTTTTGCCCATTGATTGTGTTTTGTTTACTTTTTCAATTCATGCCAAAGCAGCATAGTGGTTTTGAATAGGCTTCACCACGGTAAGCGATATCCAACTCTTTTGGCAAGTTTCACTGCAATAAGGCGCTTTTGGTAGACACCCACAAGCTTCTGGTTGAATTTTTGACCACTCCTCTTGACACAATTGGTGCAGGTCAGCTAAATTTGTTGGATTTTCTGACATGGACTTGTTTCTTCAGCATTGTCCACACGTTTAAGTCAGGACTTTGGGAAGGCCATTCTAAAACCTTCATTCTAGCCTGATTTAGCCATTCCTTTACCACTTTTGACGTCATTGTCCTGTTGGAACACCCAACTGCGCCCAAGACCCAATTTTCGGGCTGATGATTTTAGGTTGTTGTCAGTAAAATTGTATGTAAATTATCAAAAAAAATACCGTTCTCTTCGTTCCCAGTGAACAGACAAGAGGTTGTCTTTGTTGCACCAAGTCAAAGGCTTGTAAAATTCCATTGTGTACAATTGGAGGAGACGGGAGGTGTTATCTATTTTGATCCAAGACCTGCCCAAGCTCGATTCAGGACTAGTCCAAGCCCGAGGCATCTTTTTCTTTTGTGTTAATGTGACTGAAAACAATGGCTGTTTACATACGCCCCATTCCTTTAGAAACAGCTGTTGTTATGCAAACAGGGAATATCCAAATAAAAGAGGAGAACTTTTTCCGTTAGAGCGTGTAAGAGGTTACACATTTCTCCTCAAATTGAGCAAAATTCTGTCTCTGTTTATTTCCTTGCTTCTTGTCTTGTTTAATAGATGTCATCAATGTTCGAACCTGACAGTTGTCCTGAAGAATTTGGAGCTAATCCTCCTTTTACATCGTCCCATTTACTCTCTGTAAAGCAGCAGTTCTATTGGCAGCAAAACAGGCCCAGAGCATAATACTACCACCACTATGCTTGACGGTAGGAGTGGTGTTCCTGGGATTAAAAGCCTCACCTTTTCTCCTCCAAACATGTTGCTGGGTATTGTGGCCAAACAGCTCCATTTTTGTTTCATCTGACCACAGAACTTTCCTCCAGAAGGTCTTATCTTTGTCCATGTGATGTCAGATGAAACAAAAATTGAGCTGACAATTTTTATAGTAAATATTAATAACTCATTATTTCTTCATATCTGATTACTTTAACTACATTGTTGTTGGCGGTGACTCTTATGCAAACACTCCAATAGCAAAATATGCTGCTGGTCGCCGTGAGTTAAGCCTTGTTTATCGTTGTTAATTGGTTCCGGGCCTAACCGTGGTAAATGAACATCAGAATCACTGCCCTGTGGGGCCACAAACAAAACCGTGTTTAGGGCCACAAAAAAAATCCACTATTATGTCTCAGAAGTCTAATGTCAGCTCTGACATCAGAGACTGCCAGAGAAGGAATTTATTGTCGTATTTTTTGGAGCATAAGGCGCACCGGATTCTAAGGCGCATTAAAGGAGTCATATTATGATTTTTTCTAAATTTAAAACACTTCTTAGTGGTGGTTCTTTGGTCAAAAAGTTGCAAAGATGATTTTTTCCAGACCGTCTCCAAGTCCCTTCAGAATGCGTCGTTTTGTGGGCGGTCTTATTTACGTGCCCCCGTCATCTTTGTAGTACCGGTAGGTTTTTTAGCACTTCCATAGCGAGTGTACTGACGGATTAAAGCAACCTTGAGACCTCCAATTTCGGGAGGTGGGGGGTGGGGGGCGGGGGGCGTGGTCGGGGTGGGGCGGGGGCGTGGTTGGTTACAACTGATGTTTGTAAGCACCCCCCGTTGAAAGGGCAGTCAGGTTTCTTGCGGCAGTTGCAGCCTTTGTTGGTTTTGGAGTCGCTCTGTCCGAGGGCCGACGGCTCAATTGCAATTGTTTTGTTGTGGTTTGAGATAATTTGTCGTATATTGTTCATACAGCTGTAGCTCAATTTAATGTTGTTCTTGTTGAATACTTTTCTTAGGGTGTTGCCTTTGGGGAAGTGTTTGTCAATCAGAGTGATTTGTGGCCAATGTTAGTTGAGACGTTTTTGCTGTATGGGGGGTTGTACCAGATGATGTTGTTTCGTTTTCTGTTCTTTTTTGGTTGGTTTCCTGGCGTGGGTTCATAGGTGAGGGTGAAATTGTATCCGCTTTCATCAAGTGCTTTTTGGTACGGGGGGGTTGCTTGGTCAAATTCAGCTAACATTGGCCACAAATTCCTCACTCTGATTGACAAACACTTCCCCAAAGGCAACACCCTAAGAAAAGTATTCAACAAGAACAACATTAAATTGAGCTACAGCTGTATGAACAATATACGACAAATTATCTCAAACCACAACAAAACAATTGCAAATGAGCCGTCGGCCCCCGGACAGAGCGACTCCAAAACCAACAAAGGCTGCAACTGCCGCAAGAAACCTGATTGCCCTCTCAACGGGGGGTGCTTACAAACATCAGTTGTTTACCAATCTAAGGTAACACGCAAGGACATTAACACATCCGACACATATGTAGGATTAACCGAGGGAGAGTTTAAAACCAGATGGAACAATCACAAGGCTTCTTTCAGGAACCAAAACCTGCGAAATACCACAGAACTCAGCAAACACATTTGGGACCTCAAAGACAATAATGTTGAATATTCAATAACATGGCAAATTCTTGCATCCAGCACACCTTACAATAGTGGTAATAAAAGATGCAACCTATGCTTGAAAGAGAAACTGTTTATTATATACCGTCCAGACCTGTCATCCCTCAACAAGCGCAGCGAAATTGTATCAGCATGCCGCCACAGACGGAAACACCTCCTAGGTAACACATGAGCCAATCACCACGCCCCTACGCCAGCCTGTACCTACCCACTCTGTGCCCTATATAAACCATGGTATGTGAATGCTTCCATTAAAATCTCCTGATGAAACAGGCCTGTAGAGATGAAGTAGTCTTGTGATTTTTTTCCCCACACATACATATATTGCGCTCTACTACGGTATCGAGCACTATTTTTTGGATAACCTTATTAAGACACATATATATATATATATATATATATATATATATATATATATATATATATATATATATATATATATATATATATATATATATATAATAAAAGAAATACTTGAATTTCAGTGTTCATTTATTTACACATATACACACACATAACACTCATCTACTCATTGTTGAGTTAAGGGTTGAATTGTCCATCCTTATTCTATTCTCTGTCACTATTTTTCTAACCATGCTGAACACCCTTTCGCAGGTACCCAGAAAGGTTTCGAGTACCACCAAAAAAACTGAATCTCTGAAGACAGTATAAAAATCTGTGTTAAAGGTGTACAAATACTGTTTGTATAATAAGCATGTTATTTTTTTACAAATGAGGGTTAAGAGTTCAGTACTTAAAAAAAAAGAAGAAAATAATGTGGCTTAAATACAGTTTTTTAATTGAGCTGCTGCATTTTTTGGTTGGGTTGTTTATTTATTTTGAGTAACTTCTATACATTTCTAAAAGGGGAGGAATGTAATAGAGTGATCTATGTTTGTCTGTTGCCATCTCCTGGTGAATGTTGGCTATAGCGTACTGGGGTTACTTTTTGGTTGGCCAACGATTTACGTGGTGTTGCGCACCTGACGTCACTCAGGTCCGCATGGAGCTGGAGGGGGGCGTGGCTTCCAGCTCCGCCTGAATTTCGGCAGATTTTAATATGACTCCTGTAATGCGCCTTAGAATCCGGTGCGCCTTATGCTCCAAAAAATACGACAATAAATTCCTTCTCTGGCAGTCTCTGATGTCAGAGCTGACATTAGACTTCTGAGACATAATAGTGGATTTTTTTTTGTGGCCCTAAACACAGTTTTGTTTGTGGCCCCACAGGGCGGTGATTCCGATGTTCATTTACCACGGCTAGGCCCGGAACCAATTAACAACGATAAACAAGGCTTAACTCTCGGCGACCAGCAGCATATTTTGCTATTGGAGTGTTTGCATAAGAGTCACCGCCAACAACAATGCAGTTAAAGTAATCAGATATGAAGAAATAATGAGTTATTAATATTTACTATAAACAATTCTCAGCTCAATTTTTGTTTCATCTGACATCACATGGACAAAGATAAGACCTTCTGGAGGAAAGTTCTGTGGTCAGATGAAACAAAAATGGAGCTGTTTGGCCACAATACCCAGCAATATGTTTGGAGGAGAAAAGGTGAGGCTTTCAATCCCAGGAACACCATGCCTACTGCCAAGCATAGTGGTGGTAGTATTTTGCTCTGGGCCTGTTTTGCTGCCAATAGAACTGCTGCTTTACAGAGAGTAAATGGGACGATGAAAAAGGAGGATTAGCTCCAAATTCTTCAGGACAACTGTCAGGTTCAAACATCGATGACATCTATTAAACAAGACAAGAAGCAAGGAAATAAACAGAGACAGAATTTTGCTCGATTTGAGGAGAAATGTGTAACCTCTTACACGCTCTAACGGAAAAAGTTCTCCTCTTTTATTTGGATATTCCCTGATAGCATAACAACAGCTGTCTCTAAAGGAATGGGGCGTATGTAAACAGCCATTGTTTTCGGTCACATTAACACAAAAGAAAAAGATGCCTCGGGCTTGGACTAGTCCTGAATCGAGCTTGGGCAGGTCTTGGATCAAAATAGATAACACCTCCCGTCTCCTCCCATCGTATACAATGGAATTTTACAAGCCTTTGACTTGGTGCAACAAAGACAACCTCTTGTCTGTTCACTGGGAACTAAGAGAACGGAAAGTTTTTTGATAATTTACATACAATTTTTCTGACAACAACCTAAAATCATCAGCCCGGAGGTTGGGTCTTGGGCGCAGTTGGGTGTTCCAACAGGACAATGACCCCAAACACACGTCAAAAGTGGTAAAGGAATGGCTAAATCAGGCTAGAATGAAGGTTTTAGAATGGCCTTCCCAAAGTCCTGACTTAAACGTGTGGACAATGCTGAAGAAACAAGTCCATGTCAGAAAATCCAACAAATTTAGCTGAACTGCACCAGAAAATTTGTCCCGGGAGGTTTTCGGGAGAGGCGCTGAATTTCGGGAGTCTCCCGGAAAATCCGGGAGGGTTGGCAAGTATGGATTAAAGTTAGAAGTGTGCGCTACTTTGTATTATGAATGTCAACGGTGGAGGTTGCCCCACAACAAGAGGAAGGAGGAAAAGGAGCTTATCGACTACGGCGTGGGTTACCATGGCGGACGCACATTTTCGGGACTTATGCAGATCCCAAATACCGTAAATTCCGGACTATGAGCCACGAGCTACTTTTTTCCTAAACTTTGAACCGTGCGGCTTATAGGATGGAGCTGCTAATACATGGATTGTTCCTCGCTAGTGGGAATAACAAAAATAATTTGATAAATAAAAACAAAACAAAAAACAAGTACCGTATTTTCCGCACCATAAGGCGCCCTGGGTTATAAGCCGCGCCTTCAATGAACGGCATATTTCAAAACTTTGTCCACCTATAAGCCGCCCCGTGTTATAAGCCGCATCTAACTGCGCTAAAGGGAATGTCAAAAAAACAGTCAGATAGGTCAGTCAAACTTTAATAATATATTAAAAACCGTGATGTGGGCGCGCATGGAGTCGTATATCAACATGGACGGAGCTGCGTGAAAAAAGCCACCCGGCCTCTTCGCGTAAACTTACCTTAACCACTCGCTCACCTTTTCTTCATCCATCCATCCCTTCGAGTTAGCTTTTATGATGACGCCGGCTGGAAAGGTCTCTTTTGGCAAGGTCTTCCTTTTGAATATCACCATGGGTGGAAGTTTCTGGCCATTAGCATGGCAAGCTAGAACCACAGTGAAGGATGACTTCTCATTCCCCTGTGGTGCGAATATTCACCGTACGTGCTCCCGTTGTATCCACAGTGCGGTTCACAGGAATATCAAAAGTCAGTGGAACCTCGTCCATGTTGATAATGTTCTCTGGCCGGATCTTTTTTTCAGCTATCTTGTTTTTACAATATGCACGGAAAGTAGCCAGCTTTTCTTGAAAGTCTTTAGGCAGTTGCTGTGAAATAGTAGTCCGTGTGCGGATGGAGAGATTGCGTCTTTTCATGAACCGGAAACCTGTCGCTTTGTAGGAGCCATTTTGTGGTCTTTACAGATGTAAACACACAAAGGAAATGAAACGTAATATCCGCGCGCTTCTTCTTCTTCTACGGGGGCGGGTGGTTGCTTACAGTAGAAGAAGAAGCGCTTCCTCTTCTATGGGGGCGGGTGCTTACCTTGGCGGTTGCTTGCGTAGAAGAAGAAGCGCTTCCTGTTCTACGGGGAAAAAAGATGGCGGCTGTTTACCGTAGTTGCGAGACCTAAACTTTATGAAAATGAATCTTAATATTAATCCATATATAAAGCGCACCGGGTTATAAGCCGCACTGTCAGCATTTGAGTAAATTTGTGGTTTTTAGGTGCGGCTAATAGTGCGGAAAATACGGTAGTATAGTGCCATCTTTTGGATTAATTTATCAGAGGTGCTTCCCCCCGCAGTTTAATCTGCATAGCGTTTCTACTCGTATGGATTCTTCATTCATCACTCCTTCATGCAACGTTTGCAAGTTTTAGAATATAACTAAAACTATTCATACTTACTAAAGCGTCCTATGTGTGATGTCTGTAGGAGTGTTTTCATTTAGTGTCTGTGTTAGTATTATTGACATACAACGGCATTCTTTTTGTATTGTTTCAGTTTCACAAATTCCTCAGTAAATTCACCAAAACGTCACCGCGGAGTTATTGAGTCTGTTTAGCTGATCGGGGAGCTAGCCTGTGCAGCTAGTCGGTCCATGACCATGACTTCTGTTTTGTTTGATCAGCCGTTTTACTGCCGTTTTACAGGCACCGTTTGGAAACAATTAACCACGCGGTCTGATAGTTTATATATCAATGATGAAATCTTAACATTGCAACACATGCCAATACGGCCGGGTTAGCTTACTAAAGTGCAATTTTAAATTTCGCGCGAAATATCCTGCTGAAAACGTCTCGGTATGATGACGTCACGGATTGTAGAGGACATTTTGGGACAGCATGGTGGCCAGCTATTGAGTCGTCTGTTTTCATCGCAAAATTCCACAGTATTCTGGACATCTGTGTTGGTGAATCTTTTGCAATTTGTTCAATGAACAATGGAGACAGCGAAGAAGAAAGCTGTGGGTGGGAAGCGGTGTATTGCGGCCGACTGCAGCAACACAAACACGGCCGGTGTTTCATTGTTTACATTCCCGGAAGATGACAGTCAAGCTTTACCATTGGCCTGTGGAGAACTGGGACAACAGAGACTCTTACCAGGAGGACTTTGAGTTGGATGCGCAGACGCGGTACCGTGAGTACGCATGCAGCTGCGGCTTCCAAACATTTGATCACTTGCCCGTACGTGCGTGCCGCTATGTGCATGTCACGCACGTAACTTTGGGGACTTTGGGGAAATATATGTGCTGTATGAACTTTGTTTTGTGGACTTGGAGAAGGCATTCGACCGTGTCCCTCGGGAAGTCCTGTGGGGAGTGCTCAGAGAGTACGGGGTATCGGACTGTCTGATTGTGGCAGTCCGCTCCCTGTATGATCAGTGCCAGAGCTTGGTCCGCATTGCCGGTAGTAAGTCGGACACGTTTCCAGTGAGGGTTGGACTCCGCCAAGGCTGCCCTTTGTCACCCATTCTGTTCATAACTTTTATGGACAGAATTTCTAGGCGCAGTCAAGGCGTTGAGGGGATCTGGTTTGGTGGCTGCAGGATTAGGTCTCTGCTTTTTGCAGATGATGTGGTCCTGATGGCTTCATCTAGCCAGGATCTTCAGCTCTCACTGGATCGGTTCGCAGCTGAGTGTGAAGCGACTGGGATGAGAATCAGCACCTCCAAGTCCGAGTCCATGGTTCTCGCCCGGAAAAGGGTGGAGTGCCATCTCCGGGTTGGGGAGGAGATCTTTCCCCAAGTGGAGGAGTTCAAGTACCTCGGAGTCTTGTTCACGAGTGGGGGAAGAGTGGATCGTGAGAACGACAAACGGATCGGTGCGGCGTCTTCAGTAATGCGGACGCTGTATCGATCCGTTGTGGTGAAGAAGGAGCTGAGCCGGAAGGCAAAGCTCTCAATTTACCGGTCGATCTATGTTCCCATCCTCACCTATGGTCATGAGCTTTGGGTTATGACCGAAAGGACAAGATCACGGGTACAAGCGGCCGAAATGAGTTTCCCCCGCCGGGTGGCGGGGCTCTCCCTTAGAGATAGGGTGAGAAGCTCTGCCATCCGGGAGGAGCTCAAAGTAAAGCCGCTGCTCCTCCACATCGAGAGGAGCCAGATGAGGTGGTTCGGGCATCTGGTCAGGATGCCACCCGAACGCCTCCCTAGGGAGGTGTTTAGGGCACGTCCCACCGGTAGGAGGCCGCGGGGAAGACCCAGGACACGTTGGGAAGACTATGTCTCCCGGCTGGCCTGGGAACGCCTCGGGGTCCCACAGGAAGAGCTGGACGAAGTGGCTGGGGAGAGGGAAGTCTGGGCTTCCCTGCTTAAGCTGCTGCCCCCGCGACCCGACCTCGGATAAGCGGAAGAAGATGGATGGATGGATGGATGGAACTTTGGGGAGGTGAACGGTACTTTGGGCTGTGGGATTGAGTGTGTTGTGCAGGTGTTTGAGTTATATGGACGGGAGGGGGGAGGTGTTTGTTATGCGGGATTAATTTGTGGCATATTAAATATAAGCCTGGTTGTGTTGTGGCTAATAGAGTATATATATGTCTTGTGTTTATTTACTGTTTTAGTCATTCCCAGCTGAATATCAGGTCCCACCCGCCTCTCACAGCATCTTCCCTATCTGAATCGCTCTCACTGCCCTCTAGTCCTTCACTCTCACTTTCCTCATCCACAAATCTTTCATCCTCACTCAAATTAATGGGGAAATCGTCGCTTTCTCGGTCCGAATCGCTCTCGCTGCTGGTGGCCATGATTGTAAACAATGTGCGGATGTGAGGAGCTCCACAACCTGTGACGTCACGCGCATACCGTCTGCTACTTCCGGTACAGGCAAGGCTTTTTTATCAGCGAACTTTATCGTCAATGTTCTCTACTAAATCTTTTCAGCAAAAATATGGCAATATCGCGAAATGATCAAGTATGACACATAGAATGGACCTGCTATCCCCGTTTAAATAAGAAAATCACATTTCAGTAGGCTTTGAAGGTATGTAAATGTCAGGCTTGTCCCTGACAGTTTGACTGTGCTTTAGTTTTTCCTCTGCGTTTGTCTTAGTTTTCTGTCAGCGCTTTTTATTTTGTCTTCTATTCCTGATTGTCTCCCTGAGTGCTGCTTCCCCTCAGCTGTGGCTGATTGGCACCTGGCCACACCTGGTGTCAATCAGCCAGCTGCTATTTAAACCTGCCTTCCCCTCCAGTCAGTGCTGGATTATTGTCATTGTCACTACGACCTGTCTTAATACTTGTCGTTGTAGCTCTGTCTACTTTTGTTTCACTCTGCTCATGTCTTAGTTCCTTCGTGTCACAGTAAGTGTTTTTGTTTCTTGTCCATAGTTAGCCTCTGTGCTATTTTAGTTCATAGCCAAGTTTGTTCTCCGCCTTTTGTTTGTTCCCTTTTGTTTGTTTTTTTGCTATAGTATTAAATCATGTTTTCTCGCTCAATGCCTGCAGTCATCTCTGCATCTTGGGGTTCGTCACCAACAAACATTTAACAAACACAGAATATTTCTGTGTAAATAACTCATTTCACAACAAATAAATCTATATATATAATCTACCAGTTCATATGTGAGTCAAGGCAGGTGGCCGAATACTTTTGGCAATATGGTGTATTTTGATGTTTTGAGTGTGGGATAATATCATATTTGTTACAATATTAGATTAAGTTTAAAATATATGAAATTGCATACAGTACATGTTTTTTCCCCCCTTTTTTTCCAAAGCAAGGTCCATAAAGCTTATCTGGGGGACCCTTTCACTTACCACCATCCTTAAATGGATATTCACTACTGTTGTAATTTGCATTATGGTATTGTGGGAGGAGTTCGGGGAAGCCATGGAAAGCGACTTCCGGACGGCTTCGAAGCAATTCTGGACCACCATCCGCCGCCTCAGGAAGGGGAAGCAGTGCACTATCAACACCGTGTATGGTGAGGATGGTGTTCTGCTGACCTCGACTGCGGATGTTGTGGATCGGTGGAGGGAATACTTCGAAGACCTCCTCAATCCCACCAACACGTCTTCCTATGATGAAGCAGTGCCTGGGGAGTCTGCGGTGGGCTCTCCTATTTCTGGGGCTGAGGTTGCTGAGGTAGTTAAAAAGCTCCTCGGTGGCAAGGCCCCGGGGGTGGATGAGGTCCGCCCGGAGTTCCTTAAGGCTCTGGATGCTGTGGGGCTGTCTTGGTTGACAAGACTCTGCAGCATCGCGTGGACATCGGGGGCGGTACCACTGGATTGGCAGACCGGGGTGGTGGTTCCTCTCTTTAAGAAGGGGAACCGGAGGGTGTGTTCTATCTATCGTGGGATCACACTGCTCAGCCTTCCCGGTAAGGTCTATTCGGGTGTACTGGAGAGGAGGCTACGCCGGATAGTCGAACCTCGGATTCAGGAGGAACAGTGTGGTTTTCGTCCTGGTCGTGGAACTGTGGACCAGCTCTATACTCTCGGCAGGGTCCTTGAGGGTGCATGGGAGTTTGCCCAACCAGTCTACATGTGTTTTGTGGACTTGGAGAAGGCATTTGACCGTGTCCCTCGGGAAGTCCTGTGGGGACTGCTCAGAGAGTATGGGGTATCGGACTGTCTGATTGTGGCAGTCCGCTCCCTGTATGATCAGTGCCAGAGCTTGGTCCGCATTGCCGGCAGTAAGTCGGACACGTTTCCAGTGAGGGTTGGACTCCACCAAGGCTGCCCTTTGTCACCCATTCTGTTCATAACTTTTATGGACAGAATTTCTAGGCGCAGTCAAGGCGTTGAGGGGATCTGGTTTGGTGGCTGCAGGATTAGGTCTCTGCTTTTTGCAGATGATGTGGTCCTGATGGCTTCATCTGGCCAGGATCTTCAGCTCTCGCTGGATCGGTTCGCAGCCGAGTGTGAAGCGACTGGGATGAGAATCAGCACCTCCAAGTCCGAGTCCATGGTTCTCGCCCAGAAAAGGGTGTAGTGCCATCTCCGGGTTGGGGAGGAGATCTTGCCCCAAGTGGAGGAGTTCAAGTACCTCGAAGTCTTGTTCATGAGTGAGGGAAGAGTGGATCGTGAGATCGACAGGCGGATCGGTGCGGCGTCTTCAGTAATGCGGACGCTGTATCGATCCGTTGTGGTGAAGAAGGAGCTAAGCCGGAAGGCAAAGCTCTCAATTTACCGGTCGATCTACGTTCCCATCCTCACCTATGGTCATGAGCTTTGGGTTATGACCGAAAGGACAAGATCACGGGTACAAGCGGCCCAAATGAGTTTCCTCCGCCGGGTGGCGGGGCTCTCCCTTAGAGATAGGGTGAGAAGCTCTGCCATCCGGGGGGAGCTCAAAGTAAAGCCGCTGCTCCTCCACATGGAGAGGAGCCAGATGAGGTGGTTCGGGCATCAGGTCAGGATGCCACCCGAGCGCCTCCCTAGGGAGGTGTTTAGGGCACGTCCGACCGGCCGGTGGGAAGACCCAGGACACGTTGGGAAGACTATGTCTCCCGGCTGGCCTGGGAACGCCTCGGGGTCCCACGGGAAGAGCTGGACGAAGTGGCTGGGGAGAGGGAAGTCTGGGCTTCCCTGCTTAGGCTGCTGCCCCCGCGACCCGACCTCGGATAAGCGGAAGAAGATGGATGGATGGATGGTATTGTGAATAAACTTGAAAAATGAAAAAAAAAAAAAAAAAGATAGCAGAGTCTGGTGTGGGTGAACTTGACTGGCCTGCACAGAGTCCTGACCTGAACCCGATAGAACCCCTTTGGGATGAATTAGAACGGAGACTGGGAGTCAGGCCTTCTCCAAAGCGTTTTTGGAAGAATGGTGGAAAATTCCTAAAGACGCATTGCGCAACCTTGTGGACAGCCTTCCCAGAAGAGTTGAAGCTGTAATAGCTGCAAAAAGTCATATTGAGCCCTATGGGTGAGGAATGGGATGGCACTTCAACTTCATATGTGAGTCAAGGCAGGTGGCCGAATACTTTTTGGCAATATCGTGTATGGAGACAACCCTAGCGCCAAATAAAATTGCTTCAGGGTCGGTAAGCACAACCAGAAATATTCCGTGCATTACGCGATTTTTGAGAGAAGGAAAGGATTTTAAGTACATTTGCACGTCCAATCCTCTCACCTGATTGGCTGCGTGGGGTCACTCCTGGCCATTTTCTGCTCAATGGGGATCTGCTCCCATTTAAAGTGGAGACTCCAATCAAACCCTGTTGGGGACAAAAGACAGAAGACAAAAAGAGGATTGTGAGGAACCTTCTCAGGCTGGAGTCCTTGGCAGGGTTCATGAAGAGCATGGTGCGAGTCGGGGGGAGGGGGGACAATTTTCTCATGGGCCAGCTGTGGTTCCAGCTGCTGTTGTGTGGGATTTACTGCTCTCTGACCTCCTCTCAAATCCGCCGAGGCCGCCAAGTAAGCGAAGTTGTCCAGGCTGATGACGTCGATGATGGGGCTGACCACTCGGGTGTGCTCCTGCAACACAGTCAGAGGAGGTTTCAACCAGAAAGCACGGGAGGACCCAGCTGTCCCCGCTTAAACGCCGCTGTCATATTGTTTGTAAGCCGGCTATTAAAAAAAAAACCACAATCGTATTCAAGGAATGAGTGTCTGAAACCTCCGTCGTGACATGGTGAAAACATTATTTGATTTGTTGACGGCCATGTTTCTAATCAACATTGGCCTCTTGAAAAGGAAGTACACGTGTACCCAGTGGAACCAGCAACAAACTGTCTGGGAACACACTTCAGGATGTTCCCTCAAAGAAAAAAAGAAAAAAAGGAGTTTTTCATGGGCTATGTACTCCTGAAAAGTTTGCAACCCCTTTCAAAGATCACATTGAGTTCCGCTCAAAGCATTCACATGTTGCACAATGAGATGTACACATGGGATTAAGTGCACATTCTAGTAACTTTCTGTCTGTAAAATGTATCTTTTTTAATGAGAACTTCCGTAATATAATAAAAGCAGGTTTGATCCGCGGTTTGATATATGAAACAAAAAAAAAAAGTTGTTGTCACGTTCAGTCCACACACAGCGTGGTCATGGCGAGCGGAGTAACGGAGGAGCTTGAACGCCCCCGCCATTGAATCGGTGTGTTTATAAGTGCAGATTCGGTTGTGCAAAACGAGGGTTTTAAACACATGCTGAACGTGCTTGAACCACGTTACGACATCCCGTCGCGCACCGACTTCAGCAATAAGATTGTGCCAGATCTTTATGAGCAGGAGAAGAAAAAAGTTGTGGATGAACTATCCCGAGCATCATCTGTTGCGCTCATGACAGACGGCTGGACGTCCAGCGGAACTATAAGCGCTCACTTCATCACAGCAGACTGGGAGATGAGAAGACACGCCCCCTCTACGAGAGTCACCTTGCGCAGGTACTGACACAAGCAGTGGAGGAATGGAAGATAAAGATATCCCAGTCACACGTGATAATGCCAAAAATCAAATAATTACAGAGAATGAGGCAGGACTGGGACCACAGATAGGTGCTTTGCACATGTAGTGAATTTGGCATCACATCTCAGTCAATAGGATGGAGCGCCTCTTTGGGAGGATCAGGAAGGTTTCTTACTTCCACCCAAGCACAACAGCTGCTCATGTGCTTAAGACAAAGCAAGAAATGCTAAAGCTGCCTACTCATACATGATGTCCCAACGAGGTGGAACTCCACTTATGATATGTTGGAGCAGCAGGCAGCTATACACTCTGCATTGACCCACAACACCCTGAAGACAAATGTCACCCTGTCTGATGATGATGTGAGAGTGGCAGATGAGGTCCTCTAGGTGCTTAAACCCCTCAAAAGTGTTCCATCTCTACTGAGCACTGAAACTTCACCATCTGTGTCAATGATCCTGCCACTGAAAACAAGGATTCTACAATCCATGGCTCCAAGTGTGGAAGACAGCAGCATCACTCCAGATGTCAGGCTTTATGTTTCAAGGAAGATGATGTGCCTTCTTATGTTGCACTTAAACTTGTTTTTTATTAATGGTCATTGGTCCAAGTTTAAAGAAAGGAGGAATGCCTTTTTATGTTGCACTGTTTTTCATTAATTATGTTAAAAGGAAAATAAAAATGCATGTCAAGTTGATCAACAGATTGTATTATTCTCCAGTGCAATAACAGTACTGAAATGAAGGCAAAAAGGGCATTAATGGGAGCTTTAAAAAAAAAAAGAAGAAAAAAAGAAGTAACTAAATAGTTACTTTTCACAGTAACGCATGACTTTTTGGTGTAAGTAACTGAGTTAGTAACTGAGTTACTTTTGAAATAAAGTAACTAGTAACTGTAACTAGTTACTGGTTTTCAGTAACTAACCCAACACTGTATATATATATATATATATATAAATATATATATATATATATATATATATAAAAATATATATATATATACATATATATATATATATATATATATATATATATACATATACATATATATATATATATACATATACATATATATATATATATATAATGTATATATCATCCGAGATATATATATATATATATATATATATATATATATATATATATATATATATATATATATATATATATATATATATATATATATATATATATATATATATATATATATACAGTTTGGGGGTTACTGCTCCGAGAGCCCCCACTACCATGGGGACCACGTTAGCCTTGACCTTCCACATCTGTTCCAGCTGTTCTTTCAACCCTTTCAACCCTAACACCAATATATAT